>NC_045968.1:30025599-30325599 GCF_010909765.2 Amblyraja radiata
GGACGTACATGGTAAATGGTAGGGAATTGAAGAATGCAGGTGAACAGAGGGATCTGGGAATAACTGTGCACAGTTCCCTGAAAGTGGAATCTCATGTAGATAGGGTGGTAAAGAAAGCTTTTGGTGTGCTGGCCTTTATAAATCAGAGCATTGAGTATAGAAGTTGGGATGTAATGTTAAAATTGTACAAGGCATTGGTGAGGCCAATTCTGGAGTATGGGGTACAATTTTGGTCGCCTAATTATAGGAAGGATGTCAACAAAATAAAGAGAGTACAGAGGAGATTTACTAGAATGTTGCCTGGGTTTCAGCAACTAAGTTACAGAGAAAGGTTGAACAAGTTAGGGCTTTATTCTTTGGAGCGCAGAAGGTTAAGGGGGGACTTGATAGAGGTCTTTAAAATGATGAGAGGGATAGACAGAGTTGACGTGGATAAGCTTTTCCCACTGAGAGTAGGGAAGATTCAAACAAGGGGACATGACTTGAGAATTAAGGGACAGAAGTTTAGGGGTAACATGAGGGGGAACTTCTTTACTCAGAGAGTGGTGGCTGTGTGGAATGAGCTTCCAGTGAAGGTGGTGGAGGCAGGTTCGTTTTTATCATTTAAAAATAAATTGGATAGTTATATGGACGGGAAAGGAATGGAGGGTTATGGTCTGAGCGCAGGTATATGGGACTAGGGAAGAATACGTGTTCGGCACGGACTAGAAGGGTCGAGATGGCCTGTTTCCGTGCTGTAATTGTTATATGGTTATATGGTTGGCAGACAGGAAGCAAAGAGTAGGAATTAACGGGTCCTTTTCAAAATGGCAGGCAGTGACTAGTGGGGTGCCGCAAGGTTCGGTGCCGAGACCCCAGTTATTTACAATATTTATTAATTATTTAGATGAGGGAATCTCCAAGATTGCGGATGACACAAAGCTGGGTGGCAGTGTGAGCTGCGATGAGAATGCTATGAGGTTGCAGGGTGACTTGGATAGTGGGCAGATGCATGGCAGATGCAGTATAATGTGGATAAATGTGAGGTTATCCACTTTGGTGACAAGAACAGAAAGGCAGATTATATCTGAATGGTGTCAGATTAGGGAAAGGGGAGGTGCAACTAGTCCTGGGTGTGCTTGTACATCAGTCACAGAATGTAAGCATGCAGGTACAGCAGGCAGTGAAGAATGCAAATGGCATGTTGGCCTTCATTGCGAGAAGATTTGAGTTTAGGAGCAAGGAGGTCCTACTGCAGTTGTACAGGGCCCTGGTGAGAGTACACCTGGAGCATTGTGTGCAATTTTGGTCTAATTTGTGGAAATACATTATTGCTATTGAGGGAGTGCAGCGTAGGTTCACCAGGTTAATTCCTGGGATGGCGGGACTGACATATGATGAAAGAATGGATTGACTGGGCTTGCATTCACTGGAATTTAGGAGGATAGAAACATAGAAGATAGGTGCAGGAGGAGGCCATTCGGCCCTTCGAGCCAGCACCGCCATTCATTGTGATCATAACTGATCGTCCCCTATCAATAACCCGTGCCTGCCTTCTCCCCATATCCCTTGACCCCTTGGACGAGAGGGGATCTTATAGAAACATATAACATTCTTAAAGGATTGGACAGGCTAGATGCAGGAAAAATGTTCCCGATGTCGGGGGAGTCCAGAGCAGGGGTCACAGTTTAAGAATAAGGGGTAGGCCATTTAGGACTGAGATAAGGAATAATATCTACACCCAGAGAGTTGTGAATCTGTGGAATTCTCTGCCACAGAAGGCAGTGGAGGCCAATTCACTGGATGTTTTCAAGAGTGAGTTAGATTTAGCTCTTAGGGCTAAAGGAATCACGGGATTTGAGTAAAAGCAGAAACGGGGTACTGATTTTAGATGATCAGCCATGATCATATTGAATGGCTCAAAGGGCTGAATGGCCTACTCCTGCACCTATTTTACTGTTTCTATGTTTCTATCAGATTTTAAATAGTTACAGAGAAAGATAAGACAGGTCCACAAGTTAAGATGACATAAATTGAGGCAAGGCTAATTTTGAGGGTATTAGACAGAAATTTGTAGTAGATTAGTGGATTAGGAGATGTTGTTTACGGCCGAAGGGATGTCTGTCAAGTGGGAATGTTTTAAGGTGAGATTTGGAGAGTTCAGGATGTTCCTATTAGAGTGAAGGACAAGGCTGGCAGTTTTAGAAACCCTGGTTGATGAAGTGTATAGAGTCTCTAGTCAGAAACAAGGAGGCAGCATATGTCAGGTACAGTCAGCAGGGATCAAGCAAATCCCTTAGGGAATGTAAGAAATGTAGGTATACTTGAGTTAATGAGCTGGGCAAAACGAGTACATAAGATTGCTCTGGGATAAGGGAAAATAGATTCTACAGGTATATTAAGAGCAAAACAGTAACAAGGGAGACCTTAAAGATCAACATGATCATCTATGAGTCAAGCCACAGGTGTTTAATGAGCATTTCTCATCTGTCTTTAATGAGGAGAAGATCATGGAAGCAAAAGAATTGACAGAAATGAGATGTGATGCATTTACCATTTCTGAATTACAAATTAGATGGTGCGAGCAGTCTTAAAGAATATTAAGCTGAATAAATCCCCAAGGCCTGATCAAGTGCATCCTTGTAGATTATGGGAAGCTAGGAAAGAAATTGCTGGTGCCCTGGCAGAGAGGTTCACATCACCGTTAGCTGTGGGGTAGGTACCGTAAACCTGGAGGGTGCCTATTGTTGTACCTTGATTTAAAACAGGCTGTAACGTCTAGCCGGGGATGTACAGGACAATAGTCAATAGACAATAGACAATAGGTGTAGGAGTAGGCCATTCGGCCCTTCGAGCCAGCACCGCCATTCAATATGATCATGGCTGATCATCCACAATCAGTACCCCGTTCCTGCCTTCTTTGCATATCCTTTAACTCCGCTACCCCTAAGAGCTCTATCTAACTCTCTCTTGAAAGCATCCAGAGAACCAGCCTCTGAGGCGGAAAATTGCACAGACTCACAACTCTCTATGTAAAAAAGTTTTTCCTCATCTGCGTTCTAAATGGCTTACCACTTATTCTTAAACTATGGCCCCTGGTTCTGGACTCCCCCAAAATTGGGAACATGTTTCCTGCCTCTAGCGTGTCCAAACCTGTAATAATCTTATATGCTTCAATAAGACATCCTCTCATCCTTCTAAATTCCAGAGTATACAAGCCCAGCTACCCCAATCTATCAACATATGACAGTCCCGCCATCCCGGGGATTAACCTCATGAACCTACGCTGTACTCCCTCAATAGCAAGAATGTCCTTCCTCAAGTTTGGAGATCAAAACTGCACACAATACTCCAGGTGTGGTCTCACTCAGGCCCTGTACAACTGCAGGAGGACCTCTTTGCTCCTATTCTCAACTCCTCTTGTTATGAAGGCCAACATGCCATTCACTTTTTTCACTGCCTGCTGTACCAGCATGCTTACTTTCAGTGACAGATGAACAAGGACCCCCAGATCCCGTTGTCCCATTGTAGACATTGAGCCTGGCCTCAGTGGTGGGATAGTTACTGGAGGGGATTCTGAGGGGCATTATCTAGCAACATTTGGATAGGCAAGGATTGATTACGGACAGTCAACATGGCTTTGTGTGAGGGAAATCATGAGTTTTTGAAGACTTCACCAAGAAGGATTGATGAGGGCAGGGTGATAGATATTGTCTTCATTGGTTTTAGCAAGGCCTTTGACAAGTTCACACATGGTAGGCTGATCTGTAAGGTTAGATCGCATGGGATCCAGGGTGACTGGATTCAAAATTGGCTTGGTGGAAGCTAATGGAGGCTGTTTGTCTGATTGGAGGCCCGTGAGCAGCAGTGTGCCACAGGGATCTGTACTGGGTCCACTGTTGTTTGCCATCTATATTAACAATGTAGTTAATGTGGTCAGTAAGTTTACGTATGACACCAAAAATGGTGGTAAAGTGGACAACAATGAAGTTTGCCTAGGTTTACAAAAACACCTGCATCGACTAGACAAATGGGCGAAGGAGTAGTAGATGGAACTTAACTCGCACAAGGGTGAGGTGATGCATTTTGGTAAGTCAAACCAGCAGTAGGATTTAAACAGGAAATTCAAACCAGCAGTAGGATTTAAACAGCATTCTGGTGGATGAAACAGAGACACAGAGATGTAAAACAGCGAGACCTAGGGTCACAGGTGCAAAGTTCCTTGAATTTGGTGATGCACGTAGGCAGTGTGATGAAGAAGACATTTGGCACGCTTGTCTTCATCAGGAAGTGTATTGGAGTTAGGACAATTGTCATGGTACAACTGTGGAAGATGTTCGTGAGACCACAATTGGAGTACTGTGTGCAGCTCTGCTCCCCCGCTTTCAGACGGATGTCATTAAGCTGGAAAAGGTGCAGAGAAGATATTAACAGGTCTCGAAGGCTAAATTTAAAAGGAAAGATTGGATAAGCTGGGATAGGCTGTTGATTCCATTTTGAGAGGTTGGATAAGCTCTTTCCCGGAATGTAGTAGTGTGAGGGAAAACGTTGCAGAGGTATACAAAATCATGAGATAGATAGATAAGTTAAACTAAAGGGCATAGGATTGTGAGATGTGACAGATTTAAAAGAGACCCAGTGGCATTTCTTCACATAGTGTGTGCATATGAAACAAGCTGCTATAGGAAGCCACAGAGGCAGATACAATGGGGAAGGTTTTAAAGACATTTGGACAGGTATGTAGATGGGAAAGGTTTAGTGGGATATGGGTCAAACACAGGCAAATGGACTAGTTCAGTGGAAGGAAACAGGCAGCACAGTGGTACAGTTGGTTGAGCTGCTGCCTCAACACTACAGAGACTGTGTTCAATCCTGATCTCCAGCTCCACATTCTCCTTTTTAATGTTTTAATTTATTATAATTAGAGTGTAGAAACCGGCCCTTGTAGGTATATGGGTTAATTGGTCACTGTAACTTGCCCCTAGTGTGTGTCAATGGTGGAACTGGGGGGGAGTTGATGAGAACGTGGGAAGAATAGAATAAGGGGAGATTTGGTGCTTGATGCTGAGCAGGACCTTCAGTGGATCGAAGGGCCCATTTCCATGCTATATCTCTCCAAAACATTAATGAAAAGAAGGGGAAATGCCCGATTCCTGGGGCTCCAAGAACGCTGAGTATATTTGCTTGGAATGGTGCTGGTTGCTTTTGACTGACTGAGAACTTGCTGATGGTTCCTTACCTTGGCGAGTGCATCCCGGTTACCTGCCGCCCATGCCTTGCTCATGGGGGTGGACACACTTTCTCCGCGGATCAAGATGGACCTGTTGGTCATTCCATTCTCAAGTTCCTGCAGGTCTACCTGCACAAAGAGGGAGACAATTACCACCCTCCCCAAGGAGCAGTGAGCGAGTCCATGCTAATCCCAGGGCTACCGACAGAGGCTGGTAACCCAGGTTAACATGAAGGTGGCCAGCCAGAGGATGCCAAGCCAAAACCTTTGTCTAGGTTAACACTGTTAAAGTTCAGACCAAGCCCCAGTCCTGAAAGGCCAAAAAAGATCCAAGAAGGGCGGGGGATAAGATACCACTTGGGATGGCACCGCTGTATCTTAATTGCTTTCTGGCTGGTGAAACTAAGACCAGCGGGTTTCCACTTACCAAGAAGGTGTTTAGAATTGTTTGGGTAAGAACAGCTGGGAGGGAAATTTGACCTGTTTGAGTCAAGACATGGACGACACAGTTAAAAATGCAGCAGATGCTGGAATTCTAAAACTAAAACAGAAAATGCTGGAAAGACTCAGCAGGTCAGGCAGCATCTGTGGGGAGAGAAACAATTAACGTTTCAGGTTGGGGAAGCGAGAAAACCAGTTTGTTTGATGTTGCGGAGAAGCCTGGATGGGACTCTGGATGGGACACGGGGATTATTTCTGATCGGGCGAGGCCAAGGTCACAGGGGGATACGTCGTAGAGGTCATCCAGTACTGATATAATTGTTTTTCTGCGCAGATGATGTTTGACTTACTGAGTGGTTCCACATTTTCTGTTTTTATTTCTGGCAAACACATTCTCTGCGGTCTGCGTCAGACATTTGTTATGGTACAGATCAGGAAGAACTTTAATAGCCTGAGAAGGTCTGTCAGGGGAAGTGTAGCCTGCATTCCAGGCAGCTGTCGATGAGCAACTCCCACACGGCAGTAACTGTCTTCTCACTCAGTAACAAACAGGATCAGCACCAGAGCCCTTTGTCCACAGTCTCATCCAGTTACCCATTCTGCAGTTCTCATCGTCCCCACACTCAAAACTATACCCACTATTGCTTCATGATTCTGGGAGGGAGTGGTCCCCAGCTCACCACATGTGCTCCTCAACACCACCGCTCTGCCTGTGTGTTACTCAGTGGTTTGATCACCTGTGGCAGGATGGGGGAGGCAGCAGAGTGGTGCAGTGAGGTAGAGCCGCTAACTCATAGCACCAGAGACCCAGGTTCAATCTCAACTCCCACGAGTCGAGTTTGCATGTTCTCCCTTTGATCGTGTGGGTTTCCTCCAGGTGCTCCGGTTTCCTCCCCTAACCCAAAGATGAGCGGGTTGGTATGTTAATTGGCCTCTGTAAATTGCCCCCTCGTGCATGGCTGAGAATCTGGGGGAGGCTGATGAGAATGGGGGGTTTAATGCAAATCAGTGCTTGATGGTAAGCATGGACTCGATGAGCCAAAAGAACTGGATCTGTGCTGCCTATGAGGATTAAAAAACAATTTACTGGAGGAGAAGTTAGCAATCGGGACAGGTTTTCAGAATGTTCTTTCTTGCCATCTTCAGGAACAATTTACCCTCTGGTCACACTGATGGGTGTTGGAGAGGATGGGTGGAGTTTGTCCAACCGGTTTGTTGAACCAGCTGACATTCTCTCTTACACAGTCATACACAGCCATAGTAACAACAAAAAAAGTCAACCCAAGCCGCAATCTCAACCCAGCAGCAACAGTGGGAGCTGGATATATTGCAGCAAGGGACTGCAGGGCCTGAGTTGATACATGGCTCATGTCTCTCTCTCACGGGCACATGTAGCAGCATATTCCACAGGCTGATTCTGCTCCTTCAACATTAAACCAAGTCAGGGATCAAGGCTGATTTATTTACCTCAAGTAGCTTGGTTGCCATGGAGAGGTGACTTGATGACAAAAGTTCGCAACAGTCCAAGTTATTATATACAGCAGCTGTAAGGGAATATACGAGACAGGGTAAGGACATTGATGAAATCGTACAACTGAAGATGTAAAGAAATGATACTGATGTTGGTACCATCAAACTGATTGCTAACAATCAATATTTATAGACTCTCTCTGTGCCCACAATTTTGGTGAGGTCATCAACTACAAACCTTCTAAAAAATATATAGCATGAAGGTTTCTGAAATGGGCTGTCATAAAATCCCTTTACATGGTGCTTTGGTCGGTGTTTACTATATTCTGTCATCCACACTCTTCTCCTTCTTTAATCTGCAAAGTTCAGCACTGACCTCCATTTCCTGAGCCTGGATCATTTCCAGAAATGATGGGCAGTGGCCCCAGTACCGAACTCGGAGTTGTGGTACACTCTCACAGTGTCGTCAGGGTGGACAGGAAGAGCACAGGGTGTGGAGGCTTCCGAAAGCAGGTGGGTGTCTGAGACTCGGAGTGAGGTGAGGACTGTGTGAGATAGGTGGGAGTCAGGGTGCAGGCAGCAGAGATAAGGCGGAATGAGTTGAGGGAGGGTGCAAAATGGGAAGTTAATCAGATTGACAAAAGATGAGGCAAAGGAAGAAACACGAGGTTCATCATAGAAGACATAAAGCTGGGTGAGGTCAGTTCATGCCATGGGTGTGGAGGAAGGCAGTCGCACACGGAGCAGGTACCACGTTAGAATGGACCTACCATCCGAGTTGCCCGACACTGTGGCCAGAGAGATGGAGGGAGTGGAGAGGAAGCAGAGCTTGCTTCTGGCCATGTGAGGGACTGCCATCCCAGAGCTGGGGTGACAGGGCTCTCACCTGAAGCCCAGTGTGCTTCCGAGGATGTGGTCTGAGCGAGAATTTGGCAGATGGGGTCCATGAGTAGGTTGATGGGGGACTCCACAGATACACCTCAGGAGCAGGGTGAGAAGCAAAGATCGGATGGACAAGATCGTCCCACACAGCAGGAGAAGCAAATGGAGAGAGAGAGTGGACAGCAAAGTCAGCAGGTGGGTGGGAGGGAGGAGTTGTTCCAGGATGGCATCTGTGATCTCACTATGAACCATTTGCATCCCACAGAGGGACCCCATACTTTTGCGGGGGTGGAGGACTCGGATTCGGAAGGATGTGACATGTTTGGGGACTGGAGTGGGAAGGAAGGATATACCTGTCAGCACGGATCAAAGAGATGATATTGTGCAAAGAGCAGACTTGGATGATCGGAGGAGAGGAGAGGGAATCAGGAACAAAATCAACACAGATGTTGGAGCTGGATTTAGGGAGCAGGATATCTGCATAAGAACAGGTGTAGCCTGCCCTGCCACCCAGTCAAATCATATTTGTCCAACTTTCCATGCCCACTTTCCTTCCTTATACCATAACTCTAGATTCCATTACTGATTTGAAAATGTATCTCAGCTCTGAATGTATTCAAGAATTCAGCCTCCAACTTTCTAGGGCAACAAATTAAAAAGACCCAGAACCTTTCTGGGAGAAGAAACTCTTCCTCATCTCACTCTTAAATGGACAACCTTTACTCAGAGACTAAACTTTGCTTCCAAATATGTCTTGTGAACGAAGGCTCTCTCCTGGGACATTCCATTCTCCCTTAACATCCCCTGGAGATTCTTGTATGATTCAATCCGATCACCTCTCCTTCCTGTAAACTCCAACGAGTACGGGACCAACCCGTTCAATCTCACCTTACGGGACAATCCCTCCAGACACATTGGTCACCTGGGTGAGTCTTCTCTGCACTGCTTCAAATAAAATATCCTTCCTTAAAGAAGGAACCAGAACTGTACACAGTACTCTCATGGTTCGATTAGTGCTTGTGCAGCTGTAATAAAACACCCTTCTTTCATCCTCTAACCCTCTTGTCTCCTGGACAGGAGGACCAGAGAGAAGGACACAAGAGGGGATGGGGGAGAAGCTTAAGGCTCACACAAGGGGAGCCTTTGGGAAAGCATCACGTTGGGAACTAAGGGAACTGAAGGTGGGGGTAGGAGTTGGTAAAGGCACCTCAATGAATAGTCTCAAGCTGGGTACCAAAGTCCATGAGTTCACCTGATAGGGGAGGTAGGGATAGATTTAAGAAGGCAACATGTTTTATTAATAAACAAACAAAGGATGTGGGCTTCACCACAGGATGAGCCAGCATTTATTGTTCATAGTTAGTTACCCTTGAAAAGATGGTGGTGAGCTGCCGCCTTCAATTGCTGTAGTCCTTGAGGGTTGGGTACAGCAAAATGCTGGTAGAGAGGAAATCCTAGCGATGGTGAAGGAACGGCAATATATTTCCAAGGATCGATGGCATGTGCTTCAGAGGGCCGCCTCAAGTGGTGGTGCTGCCATGCTTTTGCTGCTCTTGTCCTTCTAGCTAGTGGAGGTCTTTGGTTTGGAAGGAGTGTAGTGAAGAAAGGAAGCCAGGGCTATCTTTGCAGGGTGATCCAGGGATTGTAAGCTGTTCTCTCAGCTGGGAGGTAAACCCATGAGTGCTTTGTGCAGTCTGTCAGCTGTGGCAGTGGAGGGCTAAATAACATCAGCTAGAAATATTCAGGATGGCATGGCTTGGAGTGTCAAATGAAAGATGGGTTGGGAAGAAAGACCTGGATGCAAAGGCATCCTGGATTTCATGAGAGCATTGGTGGCAAAAAATGGTTGGATTGTCCACTTCAGGAGTTTAGAGGGCATGCAGAGCCAAAGGCTGAGCAGGCAGGAATGGAGGAGGCCACCATCAGTGATGATTTTTGGGGAGCCAGGCCAATGAACAAACCATTCTCCCTCAGGCACAGTGAGACCTGTGGTGAGCTTAAGATAACCACTATGAAGATAGGGGTCTTGGTGTTAGATTGTTTCACTGAGACACGGCAATGATTGTTGGTGTGGAAGGCAGAAGTTTAACAATGATACATGTTAACATGTTAGTGTTGTTCTGCGGCTCCAAAATAGACTCATTATTGAAAGATTTCCTTCCTCTCACCAGGCTTATTCCCAGGATGAGAGGGTTGTTCTATCAACACAGGCTGTATTCTTTAGAATTAAAGGAGGGGTAACCTTATTAAGATATACAAAGGATAGGGCAGATGTTGAGATGTTTCCACGATTGGGAGACCCTCGATCAAGGGGACATAGTTACAGGATAAGGGGGTGCTCATTTAAAACTGAGGCAGGCAGAATTTTTTTCTCTCAGAATTTCAACTCTGAATTTCTCTGCCCTAAAGGTCGAGAAGGCTGGATCATTGTAAGTATTTAGGACGGGAGCTGGATAATGTTTTGAAAGATGAGGGAATGTTGAGGGCCATGAACAACTGGTACAGAGGAGGAGTTGAGGCAGATCAGCCTCAGCTCATATTGCATGGCCAGGCTGGCTTGAGGGGCCGAGTGGCCGACTTCCGCTCCTGTCTTCTTAAACTCTCAAGTTTCCCGAATTCCATGGAAACTCCTGAGACACAGCTAAGGTCACCACATGATTAAGTCTATCACTTTATCTTTCATTTCATAAGTCTATTATTTTATCGCCCGCCACTATCTCTTGGTGTGTTCATACCTTGGAATTTAAGGTTACCCAGATGCAGAACAGCAGCCAATAGCTTGTTAATATCCCACTGCTCCTTGTCCGAAAACATCAAGATTTTCATAGCTGAGCAAATATCAGCATAATGCCCCACATCATCGTGCCCAGTGCAACTGGTACAGTTACCCTGCAAGAATAAATCACAAGCTGTTGATTCCATAAGTGACTGTCTTAAATAGTAACCCTATTACACTAACGTTGACTGAGAATTTCTTCCATTTTGGAACCACCTCTCTACAAACCAATGGTTTCAAATAGGGCGGCACAGTGGCGCAGCAGGTAGAGCTGTTGCTTCCCTGCTCCAGAGACCCAGGTTCAATCCTGACCTCCGGTGCTGTCAGGGTGGAGTTTGCATGTTCTCCCTGTGACCGTGCGTGCTTCCCCAGGTGTGGACTCCTATATATCGGCGAGACTAAGCGCAGGCTTGCCGATCGTTTCGCTGATTACCTCCGCTCAGATGCCTGGGCCTACCCAATCTCCTGGTTGCTAAACACTTTAACTCCCCCTCCCATTCCCACACTGATCCTGGGCTTCGTCAACTGTCTTTGTCAAAACTTTGTTAAGTTGCCCAATGCAATTTGGAGGAGCAACATCTCATATTTTGCTTATGCAGCTTACAACCCAGCAATATGAATATTGACTTCTCCAACTGAAAGTAACCCTTGCTTTCCCTCCCTCTCCAAATCTCCCCCATCATAGTTCTCCGACTAGTTTAATTGCCCTCCTGAATAAATATTACTGATTCTATGCCTCGCTGTGAACTTCTCCTCAGCTAACAATGTACCATTTCCACATTTCCTTGATCTTCGTCCCCTTTGATCTGTGTTTTCACACCTTACCCTTCCATATCTCTCTGTCTCCCTCTCCTCTGACTCTCAGTCTGAAGAAGGGTCTTGACCTGAAACATCATCCATTCTTTCTCTTCCTTCAAACCAGCATCTGCAGTTCCTTCCTATGCATGCATAGTGTTGCAGCTACAGAGAAACATACGCAAAGCACTGCTGCAGATGCTGGAAATTTTCAATGAACAAAAAATGTGAGAAATGTTGATTAACTTTAGAAGAGTCCCAGTTAAACAGAATTTTTATTTTAGAGGAGCCCCATTTAAATTTTTTCAGAGCTGCCCTCTTTACATGGTAATCTGTCCAAATTCCCTCCAATCTTTCACATGTGGTTTTTTATATTAATCCACCAACTATTATTAACTCTGATCTAATCGCTCAAGTATCGAAACCAGTCTGATGGTGTTTTGCATCTTTCAGGATCTCTGCCCTTTTATAAGATAATAAAAGGCAGCTCAGTATCAGCTGTGGTTGGTGGGATAGTGCTTGCATTGGAGAGTCATTGTGGATTTCTTTCATATGGAGATTTCAGACTTTTCCTCCACTACATTATTCTACACAATATAGCTTTTCTTTAGAAGCAAGAGAGCAAGTCTGCTGACCCTATAGCAAGTCGAATTAGCGCATTACTTCTGGTCTGCTAAATGTTCAGTTTGCCATGCTGTTCCATGGCACTTCACACTCATATCATTTTGATTCTTCACAGAGCTTAGAATTCAATGAATAAACATTGGAAGGGAAAATTGGGCCAATTTTGAATCTGATGTGTACGGTACAAAAGCATAAGTTGTTTTATAGGTTGGAACGATGGCTGTGTGTGTGCTGAAGTAACAGGCTCACCATGGTCAGATAGTCAAACTCGTGTGCTGCGCCTAAACCGAGGAGCTGCTTCTGTTCCTTCTTCATGCCCATCAGTAGACTGTAGAATACGTGGTAGTTTCTCTCATCTGGAGCCTGGTGGAGTACAGGACAATAAAAGTAGCGTTTACCCGTTGGGAGAGCATGTCACTTCCTCACCAAGGACCTAGGTTGGCTCAACATCCCTCCCAGCAAGTTAAATACATCCAACACCAGCACTCTGGGATGGAGCATCGATGTAAAACCACGGCTCCCCACCATACCCGGAATCAACCAACTCAAGAGCATCTCCAAATGTTTCAACACAACACCATCCACAGACTTCTCAACCAATGCCTCCTTCTGGTTTTCTGCTCAACACCACCCACACAGCTTTGAGAAAAGATAGTCAACCAGACAGTGGTGCAGCTTGTCGGACCTCTGCCTCACAGTTCCAGGGACCCAGGTTCAATCCTGCCCTCCAGTGCTGTCCATGTGGAGTTTACACATTCTCCCTGCGACCATGTGCATTTCATCCCACATCTCTAAAATGTGGGGATTGGTAGGTTAATCGGTCGCTGTAAATTGCCCCTGGTATGTAGGTGAGCAGCAGAATCTGGAGGGAGTTGATGGGAATGTACTGAGAATAAAGGAGGATTAGTGTAACAGGGTGCATGGACTGTGCGGTGAGGGACAATTTTGGTGCTGTATGATTGTATAAATCCAAATCCGTGACGTTGAGGAGTTGACCCATTACTCCATTGTGCAGGATGGTGTCAAAGAACACGAGTACTTCTTGGGGTCTCGCAAGAATAGGAAAGGCTTCCATCCACTTGCCAACCTTCAGGTGCCACCAGTTGTTCACTGCACATGTCCGAACTCCGTGCCATAGCATGATCTGAGTGCCAACAGGTGAGTACCTATAGAAGAGGGAGGCCTGGCCGAGATATCTGGCGAGTTTTATCTGCAGTACACGATTAATTTGGATTGCAGAGCTAATCAGGAAACATGATGGACTCACTGTGTGTGGGTGGGAGAGAGAGATGGTGAGAGAGAGAGAGAGAGAGAGAGGGTATGTGTCAGAGTGTGCGAGTATGCGTATGAGTGTGAGTGTGAGTGAGTACCATGAGATTCATCATCAGTCGCTGTACGTGTGACGTTTCTGCACACGACAGCCACAGATTTGTAGCAGGTGAAGAACCGCCTTAACCTCCACCACGCAAACAGGCTTGTGCGGAGGAATAGTCTGAGATTAAACAGCTCATCCATCACTGAGCCTCTGTCAGGGAGCCAACGGATCAAATGTCTTCAAGAGCTTCATAGTGTCATACACCACAAACACAGGCTATCCTGCACACTGAGTCCGTGCCGACCATCAATCGCCCATTTACACTAATCCTACACAAATCTTATTCCCCACATTGCCATCACTGATGGTCATGGTCAGGGTGGACCTTTGGTGTGGGAACCCATCAGTCCACAGGAGAGTCACGCGCCCCTGGTCACACTCACCTGTTGACACACTCGGGATTTCTCCAACAAGTACTGCTCAATCCTTGCCCCCTCTATCATCCCATCTCCACTGAAGAAGATGTCAATGTATTTCCCAAAGCGGCTAGAGTTGTCGTTTTTCACCGTTTTTGCGTTTCCAAAGGCTGTGAAAGAGAACAGTGTGAATGGCGTCTCAGCGACAAACATTTATAGTCAGGTTGTCATGGCAATGTTTCCATGGGCCGCATGGAACTGTACCATAGAATCATGCCTCACGGAAGCAGGCCCTTCGGCCCACCAAGTCCGTGCTGACCCATTTATACAAGTCCTACATTAGTTCCACTTTATTCTTCCCTTCAGCCCCACACAGATTCTGCCACTCACCTACGCATTGGGGGAAATTTATGATGACCAATTAAACTAGCTGCCCCATACATCATTGGGCAGGAGCTGGCGGATCATGGTGACAGGGAGAAACGTGCAAACTCCACACAAACGGCACCCATGGTCAGTACCAAACCCGCAAGGCTGCACAATCAGGCAGCGGCACTACTCTCTGGGCTCAGTCAGTTGCTTCACTTTGCAGGTTGGGGGGTTGTTGGTAGAGAAATTGACTGAAGGGAAGATTTTCTCTTTTAATTGCCAATTGCCCACAGAGTCCACGGCGACCATCGACCACTCGCTTCCCCTTTTCTCCCCACATTCCAGGCAACTCCCACCCAGATTCCACCGCTCCCCCACACACAAAGAGCAATAAACAGCAGCCAATTAACCTCCCACCCACAGTCTCTGCAATGTGGGAGGGATCTGTAGCCGGGGGAGAAACCCAAATGGTCACAGGGAGAACATGCAAACTTCACACAGACAGGAGCTAAGGTCAAGGTCTCAGGAGCAGTGGATCAAATTAAACGCACACAAAGAGTTGTGTTTCTAAACTGCTTTTATTAAAATGTATATGGAATGAATACTTTCAGTTTGTGATTCAGACCTGTGCCTGCTGGCAGGTCTGAACTCACTGTCCATGCATACTGTAAGGAGGAATGTTTGCTGGTTAGGTCAATAACAGCAATTCTCTGTTCAAGAAGGAACTGCAGATGCTGGAAAATGGAAGGTACACAAAAAAGCTGGAGAAACTCAGCGGGTGCAGCAGCATCTATTGAGCGAAGGAAATAGGCAACGTTTCGGCCCGAAACGTTGCCTATTTCCTTCGCTCCATAGATGCTGCTGCACCCGCTGAGTTTCTCCAGCTTTTTTGTGTAACAGCAATTCTCTGGCTATTTGACAATTGTTGAGACTGCAGCCGAAACTGATCCTTCATGTAAGTCATTCCTTCCCCAACGCACTCCCCTCTAACACTTGTCCTCACAGGTAGAGGCAAGCCCCTGGTAATTTTGTACACCGTTGTCTGGTGGCCTTTCAGTGTTGTCCATTCCAGTCACCACAATATAGGAAGGAGGTGAATGCACTGGAGAAGGTGCAGAGGAGATTCACCAGGACGTTGCCTGGGATCTAGCGATTCAGTAATGAGGAGAGACTGGGGAGGCTGGGTCTGCTCTCCTTGGAGACAGTGAAGGAGGCTGTGGGGGACCACTACAAACTGATGAGTTGCATGGATAGGATGAATAAAATGCAGGTAAATGGGAATAGACAATATAGTGTAACCAAAGAAACTTGACATCTCTGTCTTTTCTTTAGGCAAGTATCCCGACAGGCTCCTGAGAACAGAGCTTCTCCAGCCCAGGACTTGGCTGAGTTAAAGAGTTCAGACGCAGAACTATGTGAAGTAGGGGAGGAGTGAGCTCGAGTCAATGCGACACTGTCGAACAGATGCATTCTGCTGGTCAAGCTCATCATCAATGAGTGCGTTATTGCTGAACCATGCAGCTGACAGATTAACTCAACGTCCAGAGTAGAGATAACAAGCGACTGAGATGGAAAAGCAAGTATGAATATGGAAAACAAAGCCATAATTGGCTGTGAAAAACCACAGGCCTCTGGTGAGCAAGTGAAAGTAGAAAAAAGGGACTTTACGAGGTAATGTGAGAGACAAATCCAGAGAGCAACCCTCACAAGGAAGAAGGTGATTCCCCGCGTCTGAGGTGGAGAGTTAGGGAAAACCCTGCTTAGTGAAAGTACTCATTGTGTTTGTCAATAAAGCAGTTTCGAAACAGAAATCGTTGTGTGCGTTTAATTGCCTGGAAGTGTTGTCAATGTTGTACAACAATGGCACTCGATGGCCGGTATGGACACTTTGGGCTGAAGAACCTATTTCCTTACAGACTGGCAAAACAGAAACAAACCCAGCCTCTCTAGTCTCTCCTTCGGACCGAAACACTCCATCCCAAGGTGAAACTCCTCTGCACCTTCTCCGGTGTAATCAGGTCCTTCCAACAATGTGGTGACCTGAACTGCCCGCGGACACCTCTTAGTCTGGCCATGGGCTTTTCCACACAAGGCTTACCTTCCAGGATTGGGTTTGCTTCCAGGATCTGCTGTTCAATCCACTGGTGCTGTCCGCTGACTGCAGCCAGAAACTTCAAGATCAGTTTAGTGTTCTCTGTCTTCCCTGCTCCCGACTCTCCGCTGAAATTAAGAACACCTCGTTTACAGCCAAGGTTCTCTCCTTCCGACACCTACTTCATTCCTTTGTCCACAGCACCACCCAATGTAGCAAAAACTCTCTGAGTCAGGCGTGTCCTGCACCATGAACACCAGTGGTAGCTTCTCTTCAGCTGCTCTCTGCCAATCCAGCACAGTGGTTCAGCAGGTAGAACCGCTGTCTCATAGTGCCAGAGATCAGGGGTTGATCCTGACCTCATCAGGTGCCGTGTGTGTGGAGTTTGCATGTTCTCCCTGTGACCGTGTGGGATTCCCCCAGGTGCTCCTGTTACCTCCGACATGTCAGTAAGTTAATTAGCTGCTGTAATTTGTCGCAAGTGTGCAGCTGAGTGGCAGAATCTGGCCAGGAAGTGGTTGGACACAGGGGAAAATAAACTGGCATCAGTGTAGGATTATGTAAATGGTTAATGGTCAGCACGGACTCGGTGGGCAGAAGGGTCTGTGTCTTTTCTGCATCTCTCTATATCTTTCGGAGGTAACAGTGGTGTTAGCAACCTGAGGGTGGACCTGATAAAGTAACATGGACTGAGTGGAAAGGTGGAGAATTCACTCCATAGTAGAGGTATCTGAAACCACAGGGCAGATGACCTGGATATGGGGTAAGAGTGGATCAGAAGAAATATCTGGATGAACACCTGAAGGCATAGAAGGCTACAAACTGCATGGCCTGGAAGGCCTGCATCTGTGCTGGATGACTCTGTGATCCTATGGTCTTATTGTATGGGGGGGGGGGGGGGGGGGGGGGGGTAGAGAGAGAGAGAGAGAGAGGGGAGCACCTCTCTTCCAATAGGTCCCTTTTATCACCTTCAATGAATTGAATCAGGTTATCAGCAGGAGTTCAGCAGCACTCATTTACACAGGCTAGCACCCCTAGCGAAGTGATCCCACGGCATGAGTGGAAAAGTACTTGTGAAATCATAGTGTTAGACCACAGAAACACACCATATCCAGGCCATCCAACAACCACCTATTTTCATCGGTCCCTTCTATTCTCCCCACATTCTCATCACTCCCCCAGACTTTACTACTCACCCACACACTAGAGACAATTTACAGTGGCCAATTAAACCAACTATCTGCACATCTTTGAGAAGTGGGAGGAAACGGGAGCATGCAGGGGAAACACACGCGGCCACAGGAAGAACATGCAAACTCCAAACAGACAGCGCAAGAGGTCAGTGTTGAGCCTGGGTTTCTGAAACGCTGAGGCACTGAGCCGCTCAAATAAGGAGCTTGCATGAATAGGTAGATGGCTTGCTGAGCTGAATTGTGAGTGAGCAATTGTCAAACCCCACACCAATTCCTGGCTACTGTTCTGGAGACTGGTGGAGTCAGAGAGAGCCACAGCACATACACAGGCCCTTCGACCCACCCAGTCTGTGCGGACCCATTTGCCATCATGTTGGGCACAGGCCGGGTGGGCGGACTTGGGTTGGTGGGTGGGTGTTTGCCCCTCGCTGGCCCATAGCTCTCACCTGATGATGCAGCACTGGTCCCTGCAGCTCTTCCTCAGACTGAAGTAGCAGCTATCGGCGATGGCAAAGATGTGAGGCGGTAACTCTCCAATCCTCCTGTTGGTGTACTGGCTGATCTGCTCCGAGGTGTAAATGGGAAGCTGTTGGTAAGGGTTCAGAGCCACCAAGATGGAGCCGGTGTAGGTCTGTGTGAAGCAGAGTAATGGGAGCTTTGAAACCTTCAGTCATTCTGGCCCAGCCTCTCTGTCAACAGCACAGCTTCTGTCACCACCACCGACACAGCAAGGGGGAGGGGGAACCATCTTGGGCCGAGCGTCCAGCCTGTGTGAATTTATACTAACCCTAGATTAAATTAGTCCTTATCCTCACTGCCCAGAACTTCTCTGTGAAGCACTGATACTGCACTGTACTCCCCTCCACCTACATTTAGACCACTAAATATAACTAAATATAACCAGAGATTGGAAGATGACCTAATTGTCTCAAAATTAAGAGAAACTGAGGTGTTACTTTAAAATTAATTGTGAACATAATGTAAAATCATTCCCAAGAGAAAATAGAAGGCCGTTCTCTGCCGCAGGGCCTCCTGGATCTCCTAGTTGCTATCCATTTCAATTCCTTTCCCATTCCCATTCAGAACTTTCTGTCCTGGGCCTCCTCCATTGCCAGAGTGGTGTTACACAAAAACTGAAGAAGCAGCACCTCATATTCCATTTGGGTAGCTTACAACCCAGGGTTATGAACATTGAATACTCCAGTTTCAGGTAAACCTCTGCCACCCAGTTCTCCACCTCACCCCTGCACCCCAGGCACACACTTTTCTTTTCACTCCTCCCTGTACTTGTCACCCAGTTCCTATCCCCTCCTCCACCTCCTCTATCTTTTCAACTCTCACCTCTCACTTTATCTGGTTCGATATTTTCCTCCCCCCCCCCTCCTTTCCCTTCTACCCTCCATCCTTCCCTTTGGTTCCAGATTTCACTCCCCATATTCCTTCCGTACCAGATTCCACCATCTGCACCTTTTTGTTGATGATAAAAAGCAGACAGGATGCTTGCCTTCATTAGCCAAGGCAGAGAACATTTTTGCAGGCTGAACATGGGACATAGTTACAAGATAAAGATTTGTGTGTGTGTGTGTGTGTGTGTGTTGCATGTGTGTGTGTGTGTGTGTGTGTGTGTGTGTGTGTGTGTGTGTGTGTGTGTGTGTGTGTGTGTGTGTGTGTGTGTGTGTGTGTGTGTGTGTTGCATGTGTGTGTGTGCGTGTGTGTGTGTGTGTTGCGTGTGTGTGTGTGTGTGTTGCGTGTGTCTATGCTTGTTTGTGTGTGTGTGTGTGTGTGTGTTACGTGGGTGTTGCGTGTGTGTGCGTGTGTGTGTATGTGTGTGTGTGTGTGTGTGTGTTGTGTGTGTGTTGTGTGTGTCTATATCCGTGTATGTTGCGTGTGTCTATGCTTGTTTGTGTGTAAGACAAAGTGGGCCCAGGCAGAGAGTAAGCAGGAAGTGCTAGCTCCCTTTGCCAAGGAGTTCAAACCCACAGCTATAGATTTAAAGTAACTAGTAGGAGGATTGGAGGGGCGATAATAGACAATAGACAATAGGTGCAGGAGTAGGCCATTTGGCCCTTCGAGCCAGCACTGCCATTCAATGTGATCATGGCTGATCATCCCCAATCAGTACCCCGTTCCTGCCTTCTCCCCATATCCCCTGACTCTATTATTTTTTAAGAGCCCTATCTAGCTCTCTCTTGAAAGCATCCAGAGAACCTGCCTTCACCGCCCCCTGAGGCAGAGAATTCCACAGACCCACCACTCACTGTGAGAAAAAGTGTTTCCTCGTCTCCGTTCTAAATGGCTTACTCCTTATTCTTAAACTGTGACCCTAAGTAAACTATTGGGCACCCAGATGGGATGGGGAACTGAGAGGATGGTGGGGGCTCAAGTCCCCTCACAATTAGGTGCAGGGCTGCGGAGATGGGGTTAGGCTGGGGCTCATCTCACCAGCGTGGACACTTAGGGTCAAATAGCCTCCTCCTGCCTTCTGCACTAGCTGTGACTGTGTTAACTCTTCTGACGGATGCCTTACGTAAATAACGTCCTTCCGATATCGGATGTGGAGGTTCCGCAGCATCCCGGCTTCATTCAGGTCCTCGATGCAAATCATGTCGTCTATCTCCCTCACTGAGGTGGGGTGCATGTGCTTCACCCGATGCGTGTCAGCCCCATCGATCCACAGCTCCTAGGACCAGAAGAACATGCCCGTCAATGGCATTCCCAGCACAGTCAAGCCCCGTTGCATTCTCCGTACACTGAGGCCACCAAGCTTGAGGGGTGGGGACCTTCCCTTTACGCGGCAGCTCCTGCCACATGTGGACCTACACACAAGGCCGAAAGCTTGTAAAGGGCTTCCCCCCCCCGTCCCCGAGGACACCGAGATTGTTGGACAGGAGATTAGGGTTGCCTGGAGGAGGGTCTGATCACGGGGTAAGGGGAAGGAAATCTTGTGGTGAGAGCTCTCTGCACCAGAGAAGAATCAGGAGGAAGGTTGGTTGAGAATCTGAGGCGAAAACTGAAGCAGGAACTCAATAGGTCAGGCAGCATCTACGGAGGCAAAGCGATAAATGATATTTTGGACCACTGGATGGAGACCTTGTGGTTGAGCAGCTGGAAGACTTTGGAGGAGGGCATTTAAGCAGAAGATTGGTGAACTGAAGTGGGGCTGCTAGCGGTACAGCTGTGGGGCGAGGGTTGGGGTAATCACTGATGTAAAGCAATCTTGAATGAAGAAGGTGGATGCCTCAAGAATCCCTTGAGATGGCAGGCCTCTGCCCTTGGTTTAGGGCCTGAGGTACCAGGAAAGGAAGGTTTAACGGTGAAGAGGAAGCTACAATCCGGTCATGGGTGGCTGGCCACTGACCTTGCCTTCATCGTCCAGCAACAGGGTCTTTCCACGATCGAGCCGCTTCACCTCTGCCCCCATGGGCACGTCGAACTCTCCACCGCTGCTGGTGTGAACCCACACATGGTCACCCTGCCAACAGAATCCGCAATTATGCACAGTCTCACTTACCGGTAAACCTGTTAGATTTATCAACCAACAGGGAGAAAAGAGACTGCAGATGCTGGAATCTTAAGCTAAAAACAAAGTGCAGGAAGAACTCAGCGGGTCAGACAGCATCAATGGAGGGAATGGACAGATGTTTTGGGCAAGGGACCCTTTTTCAGGCAGAATTAGCCAGTGGTGCTACTGTCTCCGAACTATACCTCCTCCCCTCCCTTGCACACCCTCTGCCACCACCCACCAACCTCCTCTAAACCCCCCCGACACACGACCTATCCCTGAATCTGCTGGAACAGTGACAGAGACCGGCAACGGTGTTGACAGGCATCACTGGGTTTTTATCCCGTAAAGGGAGACGATGAAGATGATTGAACCTGGGGATGAGTTCAAGGCAAAGGAAACACAGACAATCTAAAGCTGCAAAAATATCAACAATCAGTGAAGATGTGAGAAGGTTAGCTCAGCCTCGGTGATTCAAGTGGGGGGGAAAAACCGGTCTGTGCTCTCCCACGACTACAGCAAGTGGCGTTTAAGAAGGAACTGCAGATACTGGAAAATCGAAGGTACACAAAAAAGCTGGAGAAACTCAGCGGGTGCAGCAGCATCTATGGAGCGAAGGAAATAGGCAACGTTTCGGGCCGAAACGTTGCCTATTTCCTTCGCTCCATAGATGCTGCTGCACCCGCTGAGTTTCTCCAGCTTTTTTGTGTACCTACAGCAAGTGGTGGATGTCTTGTTTATGTCTCCAGATGGGGATTGCACAGAAGCTGTTTGATAGAGTGGAGGCTGAGGGGTTTCCCAGTAACAACACAAGAAAACCAGAGCAGTAGAAGGCCACATGGTCCTTCAAGCATGTCCACCATGCAACATGATCACAACTGATCCATGCTGGCCTCAACTCTTCGGTGCCAGTTCTCTAAAACACTCAGTTCCTCAATGTTCCCAATATGTATCTAACACCACCTCCAATGTATCTAATGATATGGCCTCAACCACCCTCTGGGATGGGGAATTCCAGAGTTTCAACACCCTCCTGGAGAAGAGGTCTCTTGCACGTTAGTTTGAAATTCTGACCCATGACCTGTAGCCATGTCCCTTCGTTCATGAATCTCCCTTTAGTGAAAACTTCTCAGCAGCTACTTTGTCAAGCCCCCTTAGGACCGTATATATTTGAACAAGGTTACCCCTCATAGTTTTAAAGTCCAAGGCAGTCAGATACAAACTGTTTAGCCTCTCTTGATAGGACGACCCTCTCATCCCAGGAATTAGCCTAGTAAATGTCCTCTGGACTGCCTCCAAAGATACTAGCTCCTTTTTGTATGAAAGGGAACCAAAACTGCTCACAGTATTCCAGGAGCAGCCTCACCAGGTGCGGCCTCAGTCTCTGCCTGCTTTAAAGTCACCAATATTGTCCCTCTACCCGAAAAGGCAAGGATTACTTGTCTTAATGACTACAGGCCTCTCGCGCTGACCTCTGTAGTCATGAAGACACTTGAAAGGCGTGTGCTGGCCAAGCTGAAAAATATCACAAACTCCCTGCTGGACCCTCTGCAGTTTGCATATCGGGCCAATAGATCTGTGGATGATGCAGTCCACCTGGGCCTGCACGTCATCCTACAGCACCTGGACCGCCAGGGGACCTATGCGAGGATCCTGTTTGTTGATCTACTCAATGAGTAGTTGCTCTACTCAACAGCCAAAAATCTGTAGCCTCCCTTTGATCTGGTATTTTGTTAGTTCACATGCTTGATCAATGGTGTTTTATCATGAATGTTTTATTATTTATGAATGTTTAGTGTTTTCTGAGTCATTCGTAACTGTCACTGTGTCATGTTGTTACTTGTGGGCGGAGCACCAAGGCAAATTCCTTGTATGTGACTACTTGGCCAATAAACGTACTTACTTACTTACTTACTTACGCAACGCCCAGAACCAGGGGCCACAGTTTAAGAATCCAGAACCAGGGGCCACAGTTTAAGAATAAGGAGTAAGCCATTTAGAACGGAGACGAGGAAACACTTTTTCTCACAGAGAGTGGTGAGTGTGTGGAATTCTCTGCCTCAGGGAGCGGTGGAGGCAGGTTCTCTGGATGCTTTCAAGAGAGAGCTAGATAGGGCTCTTAAAAATAGCGGAGTCAGGGAATATGGGGAGAAGGCAGGAACGGGGTACTGATTGGGGATGATCAGCCATGATCACATTGAATGGAGGTGCTGGCTCGAAGGGCCTAATGGCGTACTCCTGCACCTATTGTCCATTGTCTATTGTCTATTGCCTATTGTATAACAGTAACAAACCTCCTTCACAAGGACTACCTGCTGTGTGCCTTCTGATACCTGTTGGACCTGCCAGCTCGCGTTTTGTAATTCATGCTCTAGAACACGGACATTAAACAGGACAGAATCTATGGCTGCAGCTCGAGTCGCAGTGAGCTAGGAAACTCGCTGCACCATCACCCTCCAAGCAACTTCCATGTGTCCCAGCTTTTGCCACTTCTACAGTTGACACATCTGGATAAAAGTTTGCTCAAAACCAAAGCTTAGGAGTCTGCACTGGTCAGTGGAGTCAGTCCAGATGGATGCTTGATGGTCATCACAGTGAGGATTGGAGCAAGGGCGAGACAGGACAGGAGGAAGGGGTCAGAGTTTGAGTGGGAAGATGTCGGAGGCTGGAGGTAGAGAGCACAGAAAAGAGGGAGAGAGGATGGGAAGTGGAGGTCAGAGAAGGAGAGAGGTCAGAGGATTGAGGATTGGGTCAGAGGATTGGGGTAGAGGGGACACAGGATTGGCGAAGGGTGGGAGTACAGGAGCACGGAGGGTAGGGTGGAAGAGGGATTGAAGGAGAAGATAGGGACTGGAAAAGAGAGGATAGGGATTGCAGGAGAGAAGACGGGGACAAGGACACAGATCAGGGACAGGGGGTTGAAAGAGATGGGGGACATAACTGGAGGAAGAAGAAGATGGTGGATTGGGGAACAAGGAAAGGGGGAACAGAATGATGGTAGGACATAGTGTAGAGATAGTCTGGTATCCACCCCAGTACCTCTGGAGAAGGTTGATAACAGGCATGTTCTGTGCCCTGTGGTCTGTTCTGAGCGGCCTTAATGTAAGGAGCAGAAGCTGTGGGACATGATGTGAATGTGAGAAGAAGTGGGATTAATGTAGGATTAATGAAGATGAGTGATTGATGGCTGGAATGAACTCAGTAGGACCTGATTTTATTCTGTATCTCCCTGACTCAATATTTAATATAGTACAGTTTGCAAGAAATAAGAAGGTACCTTTCCCACTGGCAAGCAGTTTGTTAAACATGAGGGGAAAAAAGTCCCTAATTTCCAGGGAAATAAACGCTGCCCTTAAACAAGTGGAAACAATGATCTCCCAATGCCGCCCTTGCTTAATTTCGTGTAGTCAGATCAACGGTGAGCTTTGATCAATAAAAGAATAATGCAATTCCTTACCACTCTCAGTATGGCCATCGTGTTTGGCAGTGTCTCCTTCGTTCAATAACTTCGGCCAGAAGGGAACAAAAGAGAATTAAAACAGGTAAAGGCATAGAGCAGTGCGATCTCCACAATCTCCACCCCGGTCTCCTCTACGATTGCGGAAACAATCCACATACAGACACAGTACAGATTCCACCGGCCTCGGAAAGGCAACACCACGAGTGGAATTTGCCTTCAATAAATCCCAAATGTATTTGCTTGTGCTTTTCTTTCAATTTATTTTAACAACAACCTGCAGCCTGACAAATGAATTAACTCTGACGTGTTCTGGGGATTTGATTGAACTTTGACCTTTATAATGAGTAGATAGTCCCACACCCGGGGAAATTAGTTAATGAGCCTTTGTGCATGCATGTGAAAGAGAAAGGGAGAGCTTTAGTCAAACAGCACAGAAACAGTCTCTTCAGCCCAACCCGAGCTTGTCGACCAAGATGCCCATCTAAGCTGGTAGCATTTCCCACGTTTGATCCATTGCCTTTTCTATCTATGTACCTGTCCAAATGTCTCAAATATTATGATACCTCTTTATCACTTCCTCTGGGGAAGAGAGGGAAAGGGAGGGAGGGGGGGAGGGAGGGAGGGGGGGAGGGAGGGGGGGAGGGAGGGAGGGAGGGGGGGA
This sequence comes from Amblyraja radiata, assembly GCF_010909765.2. Lineage (NCBI taxonomy): Eukaryota > Metazoa > Chordata > Chondrichthyes > Rajiformes > Rajidae > Amblyraja > Amblyraja radiata. The sequence continues at coordinate 30,050,805 of NC_045968.1, forward strand.
GGGAGGGAGGGGGGGAGGGAGGGGGGGAGGGAGGGAGAGAGGGAAATGGAAGGAGGGTGGGTGGGAGGGGAGAAAGAGAGGGAGGGAGAGGGAGGGAAAGGGAGGGAGGGAGAGATAAAAAGGCAACAGAAAGCAAAAAAGGGATGGGCCCAGAGATATTTTTTACAGACCCAACCGAACAGACATCTCATCTCTTCTCTGCCGAACCAGAGCATTTCAAAATGTGCCCTCAGGACGTGGTGACAGGGCCGAGCATGGAGCCTTTCCCTGGGTAGGAGATGAGACTTCCCACATAGAACAGGTGATCTACTAATGACGAAAGAACAATGGCTCAAGTCCACACCAGGATGGTTGGTTGTGACTGGGGTGTTGAACTCAACCTGCGGATGTTCCATGAAATGGCGAACCATCAGTGACCTCACCGACTTCCAGTGGCAGATTGTACAGAGTGACAGAGTTTCTTGGGCCAGGGAAGGGCTGCTGCTGAGGGCAAATATCTGTTATATTCGCCTCAAATGAACAAAAGTTGATATCTAGTGTCACATATTAAGACATGCTTATTAATAGAGCAACACTGTGGCGCAGGTGGCCAGAGACCTGGGTTCAATCCTGACCTCCGGTGCTGTCTGTATGGAGTTTGCACGTTCTCCCTGTGAGTTTGCTCTGGGTGCTCTGGTTTCCTCCCACATCCCAAATATATAGCAGTTGTCTGGGCAACTGTAAATGGTTCCTTGTGCAAGGGTGAGTGGTGGCATCTGGAGGAGGTGATAGGAATCGAGGAGAATAACATGGATTAGAGCAGAATTGTGTAAAAATGAGTCATAGCGAGAGTCAGCATGGATACAGGCCGCTCGGCCCACTGAGTCCTTGCCATCAATCATTCATTTACACTAATCCATGTTCTATTCTTCTCATGCTCCCATGAACTACTCCAGATTCTCCCTCTCACCCACACACTACAGGAAAGATGATGGTCAGTGCAGACTCAGCAGCCCTGAGGGCCTGCCTCTCCATTACACTATGGCCATTAACATTTATATATTTACAATTGACAGGGGCTGAAATCCCCTGATCCGCGAGGTTCCTGCTGCATGTCAGTCAATTGAAGATTCTGGCCAAAGAGACTCTGAGGACTACTTTAAAATGCCTTGCTGGTGAGATGGAGAGTTGTACATGGTAACGGCAATTAAACGACACCATTCTCTGCTGTTCATTCACAGCTGGAGCTGTGACCAGAGGCCTTCTGAAATAAGAGAGACAAAGGGAACGGTGAAAGCTGGAAACAACTCAGCAGTCAGGCCGCATCTGTGGAGAGAGACAGTTCAGCTTTCCGGATGGTGAATTTGTTAGGGAATGCTGAAGTACTTTGTAATGCTGTTTTTAAGGCTAGATCCTTCCCACCAGCCCTTCTCCATAATCACCAGTTCATCCACCTCACTAATTCACATTTTTAAGTGAAATCAGCGTGTCCTTTGCACATGTCTGCATGAGTTGACCCTCCAATGATCTTTAATCTTTGTCTTCGAGTTGTTTCCACTAAATTAGGCAGCACAATGGCACAGCTGCCTCACAGCACCAGAGACCTAGGGTTGATCCTGACCTCCAGTGCTGTCTGTGTGGAGTTTGCATGTTCTCCCTGTGGCCACATGGGTTCCCACCGGATGCTCCAGTTTCTTCCTACATCCCATTGGCACGCAGTTTGACCAGTTAATTGGCCGATGAAGATTGCCCCAGGCAGTTGAGTGGTAGAATCTAGGGCTTGCGGGTAGTTGATGGGAATATGGGGCGAATAAAATAAGATCAGTGTAAATGGATGCTTCATGAACCCTTGTTCAAAGGGCCTGTTTCCATGTTATGTATTGTCCATGTTATGCTATGTTCATTTCCTCCAACATATTTTAGGATCAGAAGGCTGTGGGTATAATGGAACTTATCAAATGTTCAGCACACAGCATGGGGCACAATGATCCAGATACTGGACTGTGAGTCTAGAGTCAGAAGTCTGTATCCAACCCTGGCAACTGGGAAGTGAAAGCCAGATGGGAAATTACCGTGAGTGCAGTGATACTGCTGGTTTGGGTGTAAAATCCCATCTGACTCACTCGAGTGGTCCTGGGGAAAGGGGTTTGCCCTCCTGACTCTGAGTGGCACCCGTCAGACTCCGCGGAGATCCAAAACACAGAGGCTGAATCAACCCCGCGGAAATGGTCAAGCAACCATGGGCATTCCGGAGGAGGCGCTGTCCTGAACGGCTGCCTGTCCTGCAGCTGTCCGTTTTTTTTCACTTCTTTTTTATTATTTTTAGTACGTTGAGTGTATAGTCAGGGGGCCTAATCTTTTTATGTGTGGGGGGTGGTGGGGGGGGGAAGGGGGAAACTGCTTTTTGAGTCCCTACCTGGTCGGAGGGGTTGCCTTCCTCCGAGCAGCGACTTCGACCTGTACTTGCGGCCTACCAGCGGGTCCTGGAGCGACGTTTCCCTGAGGGGACCTGGCCAGAACATCGGCTTTGGCGGCGGCGCAGAACATCGGCTTTGGCGGCGGCGCAGCGCTGGAGCGCTATTGCGGAGCGGGCGATGCCTTTCCTAGGTCGCCGCGCTGGGACTCCAGTATGCTGGGACCGCCGATAAGAACATTGTGGAGCCGCGGTTCTGTGGAGCGGCCAGCTGCGGCGCTGAACGTTACATCCCGGAGCCTGGGATCTCTTGCTGAGATCGCCAGTGTGCGGAGCTCCGTCCGGCGCGGTCTGTTGGCTTGGAAGCCGCGATCTCCGGTGGGAAGGCGGCCGTTCCTGGCACCCCAAGCCGCTGGGGGTTCTCCCGACGCCGAAGCACCATCACCCGGCGAGAACATCGGGCGCCGTGGCGGCGACTGTGGAGGCCTCAATAGGCCCGACTTTGGGTGGACAAGAGGATGGGGACTGGACTTTGTGCCTTCCCCCACAGTGGGAATCACTGTGGGGGGATGTTTTTGTGTTGAACTTCTTTTTGAATCTATGTTGTATTTTTATTAGTGTGCTGCAAGGACATCAGAATTTCCCCTGAATAAGGGGATTAATAAAGTTTAATCTATCTAACAGTAAGTACTGGCACTGCCAGCCACTCCCACAGCACAAGGATCAGCCACAAAGAGACATTTCTACGCCATTACCGAGTGCCATTGTAACTCATCCACAGGCCCTAATAAGAATGAACAACAATGTATTCCGACTGTGAACGCTGTGCAACCACACAGTCGGATACGCCTGCGATGCAGGGAGAAAAGGCTGACGACCTATCGGCCTGTTGGCAACAACTACAGAACTACCTGTTCTTGCTTTGACTCTGTACAGCTCGTGCGAACACAGTCCAAAGGGCAGGGTTGGTCCGGATGTGGCAATGGTGTACGTGCTGCTGTGAAGCCAGTGGAGGCTGGTTAACCATTTATAATGTTTACGATGCACTAAGTAGTCACACAGAAGCAGAGCCTTCATCACCAGGGTAAACCCACCAACAGCTTCAAAAAAGGTGAGAGTCCAATGTGATGTCATGTCCCTCAGCTCAGCATGGGTTTGTTTCTCTCCTCCCAGCAGGGGGCAGTGAGGTGGGAGTGATGGTCACTTGGATAGGCTCAGCACAGGGTGGTGGGCGACTTGGAGCCAAAGATTATAGATTGGAGCAATGGGTCATTGAGAGATACAGGGCCTTCAACTCATTACCTTTGCTGACTACCAACCATCCATTTATACTAACCCCATTTAATTATCACCATATTCCCATCAATTTCCCCAGATTCCAGCAATCACCTACATACCAGGAGCAATCGACAGAGGCCAATTGACCTATCAACCAGCATGACTTTAGGATGTTGGAGGAGACTAGAGAATCGGGGGTGGGGTGGAGAGGGAATCCCACACGGTTGCAGGGAGAACACACAAAGTCCACACACAGACAAGGTCAGATTTGATCGCTGATCTCTGGAGCTGTGAGACTATTGGCTGTGCCACTGGTCCATGGCAGGGACACTAAGTGGCACAGTGATCTGAAAACTCCCCATTCATATCAACCTCAGGCCAGAAGTCAAACTTGTCATGATGGCAGAACTTTAAAGGAGTTTATGGAAATGTGGGAAGAAGTTACAGGGAAATTTAGTTTGGAATAGAGCTACTGCAATTGCTCTGAGACCGATAGGTCTATTGGCACCTTCAATGCCACATGCTAATATGGAAGCAGGCTTCATAAAGGAGTGGTGTGGTTTGTTCCGTGGCAAAGTGCGGTAGATTGGTGGGGGGGGGGGGGGGGGGGGTGTGTGGTTTACACTGAAGATACAAGGAAATGGAGACTTCAGAATGATTCTTGACTTCAGAAACGGGAAGTCAGGAGACCACTCTTTCAATTTTAATTGGAGGGTCGGTGGTGACAACAGTTATCAGCTTCAAATTCCTGGGCGTTAACATCTCGGATGACCTGCCCTAGGGTCTGGGCACAGCATGAAGAATGCACACTAGCATCCCTACTTTCGGATAAAGTATGTAATCAAATATACTAACAAACATATACAAACCCGCTGTCAAAAGTATCCTGATTGGTTTCATTACAGACTGCTACAGCAGTTCCTAAACATAGGAACACAAGAGGCAGCAGAAATCGATCAACTCCACCATCACGGGCACATTCCTCCCCACCGTGGAAAGCATCCACATGAGGCACTGCCTCAAGAAGACAGCACCTGCTGTCAAGGATTCTCACCATCCGGGCCATTCCCTCTTCTTGAGCAGGAGATAAAGAAGACTGATGTGTCAGGAACAGCTACTTTCCGACAAACATCAGGTTCTTGAACCAACCCAATCTTACCTCTGCATTGGAACACTATGGCACACCTCTTGCAATACTATGGACTTGTTTCCTAACAGCGTTTGGAACTAATCTTTTGTTTTTTGCACAGTCATTTTCGTTTCACTGTCTTGTATAACTTGTGTCTTTGTATGTTTTATCGAAGACTGTGCCTATGATGCTGCTGCACACAAGGTTTGTATATGACAATAAACTCAACTTATGTGAATGGTGCCAACTAGCTAAAGGCAGAGTGGGTGCACCATCCCACTCAGGCTGGGCGAGTTGCGAAGGAGACTCATTATCATCGTAGCAATGACCATCACTCCCTCCGCCCACACCCACCTATAGCTGCATTAGGGGTCTGGGGTTTACGGTGGGTGGAGACAGGTGTGGAACACCTCTCCTTGTTACTGCCACTGCTGTCCCTCATATCACTTCATCCTTCGTCTCCCACTTTCCAGGCCATGCTGACATAGTCAACGTTCCCCCTAATAGATGGAAATCAAAACACTGCAGACGATGGAAAACCTGTTGGTCAGAATTCTCAACTCACCAAGTCAAGTAGAGTTTATTAGTATGCGCACAAGTATGGTGAGGTACAGATATGATGAAAATCTTGCTTGCTGCAGTATTACAGGCATATAGACTCCATCTACTCACACAAACAAAATTATAATTTTCTACCAGACGGCGAAAATATAAATACTGCTAAAAGAAAAAAGTAATTAGTGCAAAAACACAATTTAAACAAAAACTATTGCATAGTAGTGCATGAGGTGGGCCATAGTGTTCCATTGTCAAGGTAGGATTAGTGTAATTCAAGGACCTGATGTTTATAGGAAAGTAGCTGATCCTGAATGTGGTGGTGTGGGACTTCAAGCTTCTCGCCGTCCAGTGGTAGCAGCAGAAGAGGGCTTTTCCTGGATGGTGAGGTTCCTTGATAATACATGTGCTTTCTTGAGGAAACGCACCTCATATAGATGCTTCCAATGGTGAGAAAGGCTGTGCTGGGCTCTCTGTGGCCTCTTGCGTTACTGTGTATTAGAATTGCATACCTGTTCATAATGCAAGCGGTCGGGATATTTTCTGCAGTGCATCTGTGAAAGTTCGTTAAGAATATTTGGTGACTGGCTGAAAATCTTTAAACTTCTAACAAAGTAGAGGCATTCATGCGTCTTCTTCATGATGGCATCTATCACCACATGCTCACTTCTATATGACACTTTAGGTTAAAGAAGGGAATGATAAATTTCCGACACTGTGACCTTGTATCTGTAGACAGTGGTTTCACATGGATGGAAGTTCTGATGAAAATGGAAACTCAGAAGGTTAGGGTGCATGATTGGGGATCTCCCAGTAAGGCTGTCTTGAATCATATGTCCAGAATAAGATACTGTAGGATACCCATGTTCTGTCTCCAGCCAGTGATCTCATGAGTAAAGAGCTGAAAACCCCAGGACAATATGGGGAGGATATTTGTGGAGGTGAATGTGATGTTTGTGGTACAAGATCAGTTTTACTTCTGTTTACTTAACTCAAATGTCGGCAATGCTGAAAATAGAAACTTTTTGCTGCATTCCATAACTGACCCCTGGTTTTATCCAGCCGTAAATATCTTAAAATATTAAACCGTTTTCAGAAAGTAAAAAGGAATGGGGGGACAGAAAGGAAAAGCTGCAATAAAGAGAGCAGAGGGATGGTTAGGAAGAGAGAGATGGAAGGGAAGAACCTGCCTCACCCCAGGATACATAATATTTATTTATCAAAACCATTGTACCTGGTTGATACAATCTCAGATTTTCCAAAGTATGTTGCACAGTGGCAGCTTTCTCCGGGTGCTCCGGTTTCCTCCCACAGCCTCGGGAAAACAACCAAGATAATCAAGGAAGTAGACACAAGGAAATGCAGACGCTCGTTCACAAGAATGGACACAAAGTGCTAGTGTAACTCAGCAGATCCCGAAGGTACCCGACCTGAAACATCACCTATCCATGTTCTCCACAGATGCTGCCTGACCTGCTGAGTTACTCCAGTACTTTGTATCTTTTTTTAAAAAGATAATCAAGGAATATTTACACCCTGGTCTTTCCGTTCTTGCCATCTCTCCCACCAGGGAGCAGATACAAAAGCTTGATAGCATGTACCACCAGATTCAGGAACAGATCCTTCCTACTGTTATCAGGCTACTGAACGCGCCTCTCACAAGCAAAGGCTATAGTCCCAATTTTTAATCTGCACTTTCTCTGTCGTTGCAACATTGCACTCTGGTATTTTCCTCTTTGCACTCCCTGTGTATTTATGTATGGCTTCAGTGTACGCATGCATGGTATGATTTGATTGGTTAATACACAAATGCATCTTGGTACACACGACAATAACAAACCAATACCAATTATCAATGAATTTTCTTAATAACACTATTTAGTTTGGGGGATTAACAAAGCTACTTTCCATTACAATAAATAGCACTCATTCTCCACCCACAGGAATAGTGTCACTAAAACTCCCATAACAGTCTTTTCAACTTGTGAAACTTCACTAATCAGATGTTTCCCAGGAATGTCTCATGTTCATAAATTGAGGAAAGGCTGTATCCTTAACTCCCAGGAATCTTGGTTCAACAGTATTGACAGCTTCTCAATGCCGGCTGCGATATTAAACAAGTTTGCATTTATAAGCTGCACCATGTAATGACCCAAGAGGTGGACTGAGCACAACCAGGAACATTCCTGCTTCTATAAGCATTTTCCATCAGTGGACTAGCCAGGATTCCACAGGGGGATCTGCTGCTGAGCTGGAGGGTTTGATCTGCAGCTGGTGAACACATGCTGCCACTAACTGACTGCTCTACCAAGGCAGACGGATGAAAGGGAAGGAATCATGTCATGCAGGAGCAATATCCTCGCAGGTGATGGATAGGGCAATGGAAAATAAACCAATGCAGAACAGAATGCTGCCAAGAGGAGAGCTGGAATTTACCATGTTCATTCCTGGAGCTTCGATTTATAGCTTCTTGATCTTCAGGGATGGGTGTTAACCAATCCTTTACTAAAAAGGAAAGTTGCCAATACTGTAAACCCAAAACAAGATCAGATTATGCTGGGGGGCTGTATCTGTGTTAGAGCGAGGTGAGAGACAATTCATCAGGAGGGCAGAGAGGTGCAAAAGGAAATCTCTTCCAGTGTGTTTAACAGTTCTCGGTGCCTGAGGACTTTGGTCACCTGAACAACCTGATCCTGTCCCCCTGGGGTAGGAGGCTTCGCAGTTGGTGGGCCTCTGCCAGAGCCAACTCTTCTGGAACATGTAGATCATAAAGTTAGCATTTCGTACTTCCGCGATTCATTAATCATTATCATGTAATGTAGTTTTTTGGGACATATTTCTTCATTCTATGAAACAATTTCAACCTAAATTGAATATAAAGCCACTCTTCACTAGTAGAAATAAGCTGCACCGAAGTATGCAATGACATTTCACCGGCTTTTTCCATTTATGCAGTTGTGCTTTAACAAAATTGGTAGTTGGTGGAGCTGCCCCTCACACTTCCAACCATCTGGCTCTGACCCTGGCCTCCACTTCTCTCTGTGACCGTGTGGGTTTCCTCTGGGTGCTCCGGTTTTGTCCCACTTCCCACAGAAGTGTGGGCCGGTGGGTTAATTGACTGCTGTAAATTGCCCTTAGTGGGCAGATGATTAGAATCTGGGAGGAATTGCTGGAATGTGGAGGGAATGAAATGGGATTAGTATAGGATTAGTGTAAATTGGGTGACGCTAGTCCGTAGCTAGAAAGCTCCTCGGAAATGCTCGTTGCTTTTGTAAATCAGGGCATAATTGTCAGCAGTGGTCCTTTGATCTGGATGGAATTCATCCGAGGTAGCAGCATGGAGCTGCTGTAGAAGATGTGTCACAAGCATTCAATTCTTGCTGTAACACTGGAATATCTTCACGTTCCACTGCAACCCATGAAAAGGGAAATGAATAAACTTGGAAAATATAGCCCAGCTTATCATTGGCAGTATAGAAGTTATGTTATAGTAGTGTAAAACATTACTGATGCAGCACCTGGAGCACTATATTCAGTTTTGGTTACTGTGCTGTAGGAAAAATGTAATGAAGCTAGAAAAGCTGCAGAGAAGATGAATAAGAATGTTGTCAGAACTCGAGGGCATGGTCTATAGGAAGACATTGAGCAGGGTAACACTTTATTCCTTGGAACGCAGGAGGCTGAGGGGTGATTTGATACAGATGTATAAAATCATTAGGGGAATAGATAGGGTGAATGCACAGAGTTTTTCTTTACCCAGGGTAGGGTAATCAAGAACCAGACGACATAAGTTTACGGGGATAAGGGCAAGATTTAATAGGAACCTGAGGGGTAATCTTTTCACTGGTGGTTATATGGAATGAGCTGCCAAAGGAGGTGGTCGAGGCAGGTACAATAACAACATTTAACAGACACTGGGACAGGTACAGGGATAGGAAAGCTTTAGAGGGTTATGGGCCAAACGGGGGCAAACGGAGCATCTTGGTCGATTTGTTTCCATGCCATATGATGCCAGACTGTTTAATTAACAGAGCTTTACTCAACTATAAATTGCACCATTTATATTTATAATTGCATAGTGGTGCAGCAGTAGAGCTGGTGCCTCACAGTGCCAGAGGCCTGGGTTCGGTGCTGTCTGTAAGGAGTTTGTACATTCTCCCTGTGACCATGTGGGTTTTCTCTGAGTGCTCCGGTTTCCTCCCACATTCCAAGGACGTGTAGGCTTGTAGGTTAATTGGCCTCTTTAAATTGTCCCTAGTATGCAGGATGCAAAAGTGGGATAACATAGAACTGGTTAACGGGTGATCGATGGTCAGCGTGGACTCAGTGGGACGAAGGGCTGTATTTCTAAACTAAAATATGATTGCAATGATTTTAGACATGCGGGTCGTAGGTTTAGAAGTAGTTATAAATTGATATATCACTGGTTAGGCATGAGATGTCCAGTGGGGGATAAAAATGTTGTACCTGAGGGTACCCCACGAACACAGGGTACAAAGTCTTCAAGAGGGGTCAGGATCATATACGTCATCGGGTGGTGCCGCGAAACGGCAACCTCGCCAGCAGCGTGTTCGTCCTTTCAACTTTTTGTTGTTCTTTAGTTTGGCTAAATGTATGTTTTAGTGTGGGGGTTGGTGGGGGGGAATAGGGGGAAAACGTTTTCAGTCACTTACCTTTACGGAGATGCGACTTTTCTCTTTGTCGCATCTTCGCCCCCCTCGCGGCCTAACATTGGTTAGGATTGGTGCGGCCTTTCTCAGAGACCGGCCGAGAGCTTCAGCAGTAGGCGTGGCGTGGAGCCTGGGATCCCTTGCCAGGGATCGCCAGAAGAAGTGCTCCGACCGCTGGCCTATAACATCGTGAAGCTGCGGTCTCCGGTAAGAAAGCGGCCAATTCGGGAACTCCAAGCCGCGGAGTGCGAGTTCCGATCCGTACCTACGTCTGAGTTTCGATCATTCCGACGGGAGGGCTTGTACATCGGGCTGTCCATAGCGGCGACTACGGAGGGTTCATGGCCTCGAACACGGGTGAACAAAGGAGGAAGATTGACTGAATGTTATTGCCTTCCATCACAGTGAAGAATGTCGATTCCACTGTGGTGGATGTTTATGTTAAATTCTATTGTGTATTGTGTTCTTTTTGATTGTATGGCTGCATGGTAACTCGAATTTCACTGCACCTTAATTGGTGCAAGTGACAACTAAATGTGAACTTGAACTTTAACCCAGGTCCCTGCAGGAATAATTTCCTTAGTTCTAAAAATAATGAACCATATCTTCTATAGTCTCTCAGTACAACTATTTATAAACTTCATACCTGATGGCTGGCAATGACACGGTGGGCCGAAGGGCCTGTTTCTCTGCCATATGGCTATGATTCAATAACAGGTCTCTCAACGTTCCTGTGAAACCCCTTCGGATCCTCAGAGACTTGACCTTCTCTCTGAAACGTGGAGACCGGAAGATTTAGGAGTGATTTGCTAAGATGATACACATTAGTCACGGGGAAAGACTCAACAACAGGGACTCTGAGCTTGGGAAATTCTAAAAATCAATTTGAACTCTGTGGTCAAGATTCCAGTGAGTTGCGGAAAACCCATTCTGTTTACAAAGTTTTGAAACACTGAGCTGTTAGAATTTAAACACAAGACAAAATCAAAGGCTACTGTATATCCAGTTGATATTTGAAAGGAAATGAATTAAAGGAGATTGGGACAAAGCAGCCACTACATGCACAATGGGAACAAGTAGCGAACATTAACCATCAACATTTGTAACCCAACACCGTGGAGAAATGTCACCACATTTTCATGTCCGACAGTTCTTTCTAATAGTGCAATCATTTCCTCTCTTACAATGCTTCCTTTATGAGGAGTGTCTGGTGGGGATAGAGTCACCTTAACCTCAAAGCTTTTATCGATTCCTCTGCTCCTCAATAATAAAGTCCATCACACATCCGGAATCTAAGCAAAGTCACCATGGAAGAAGGAAAAAGAATGGGTCAGGCAACTTCGCAAAAGGAAAACTGGACACTATGGCAAAGGAGGAGATAATGGCTCGGGTAAAAAACACCTTAGTCAAAGAGATAGGTTTTAAGAAGAGTCTTTGAGGTGAAGAGGGTTTCAAAGAAGAGATGCAGAGTTGGCAATGCTCTCAAAAACAGAACAAGTGAAGAGCATGCAGAAGGAATGGAAATAGATGAGCAGAAATTTTGAAAGAGGAGCAATGTCTGAGACAAGGTTGATGTTTTAGGAACCAAGGACTGAAACAACTAGAATGGGGGTGCTGGGAGGATGGGATTGCATTGGTCAGTAATGAGATACAGCTTGAGAAGAAAGATAAGGGAGAAACAGATAGGTTGCACAAAAGATGAAGGTTTTCCCATTGACAAGAACCAAACACATTTCTAAAGCAGATTTACACTAGATGTGGACCATCAGATCTCTGCACAATCAATAACAATCACACTGTTAACATTTGTACCAATGTCAAATCGATAATGGACAAAGCAATTTCTCATTGCACGTGTAACACAGGAGAACTCTTGCATTACACAGTACTATGCATTATACATATTGTTATATTTCATGGATAGAAAATCTAGTAATAGGCAGGTCAAGAGCCCTCTGAATTTTCTTTTATTTATTTATATTCAGGATCTTGACCAACATTTCTTGCCCATCCCGAATATTCCCTTGAGGAGGTTCAGCGAGCTGCTTTCTTGAACCACTGCAGTCCTTCCCATGAAGGTATTCCCAGAGTGTGTTCAGAGACGAGTGGAGGGGAAGCTGCAGGAGGTGGTGCTCTCCTACACCTGCAACCATTGTACTAATTGGTTGTCAAGGTGGGGGGTTTGGGCAGGGCTGATGCAACACGCTGGGCACACATCCGGAGCACCCATGGGAAACCGACGCGGTTACAGGGAGAACGGACAAATTCCACACAGACAGCAACGGAGGGCAGAGTCAAACTGACTAGTGCAAACAATCCTGATGGTGCCTCTTGATGACATAAACAGGAGGCCATGCCTATGGAGTGCATCAGTCAAACTTTGAACCTGAGGGTAACAGATAGTAAAGCCGGAAACAGGTAATCCAAGGGAAACCTTTACGATGTGCCATCGAGCGTATGTATGCATGTATGCATGTGTGCATGTCTGTAGGTGCATGGCTACACGTGTGTGCTTCTGGGTGTGGACATTCTGCTGGTGTGTGTGTATGCATAGGTACGTGTGATTTTATGTGTGGATGGCTGAGGTTGCTAAGTATGTGCACGCGTGTGTTTATGCATGGGTGCGCTGAAGTATGTTTATTCATGTGCTGCTGTGTGTACATGTGCAGGGTTCCGGTACAGACTCATTAGACCATGGGTGTAAGCTATGGCTATGTAAAGGATCAACTACAGCAGTACATCAGCACTGTTACCATAGCTGCTTCTAAGCTGCCATGTTTAATTGCATCTGACAGTAATCCCACTGACCTGGACAATAAATGTTTGCAATCATTTCTCTGCACTTCTCTGTCAACACCCCTTCACTAACGCCAGCCATTGTGCCCACCATTGATGCACCTGTCTTACATTACAACCATGACCATGTCAACAAAGCCCATAATAGACTGTAAAATGTTTTGGGACTTCCGAGGCTGTGGAACCCTCTCTGTAAATGCAATCCTCAAGCTTCTTTTTTATAATCTGAACCCAACCGTACTAATTCCATGTTACACTCATTCTTGGAAGAATTGAATGAGAATACGTAACAAAGCTGGGTACCTGAAAAAAAAGAACACAAACGCATTCTCAGCAATAACACAAACGGAGCTGGAGTAACTGAGCAGGTCAGCAGCATGTCTAGACATGGATAGGCAACATTTCGGGTCAGGACCATTCTTCAGACCTTTTTCCGAGTCCTCCGGAGATGCTACCTGATCTGCAAAGTTACTCCAGTACTTCTTATGTTGTACACAAGATTCCAGCTTCTGCCGTTCCTTGTGTCCACATTCTTAGCTAGCTTAGCACTGTTTGGAATTTCGCACAAATGAACACATATGGAGGTGCTTTGTTGAGGGTAATTCTAAGCTTGCACAAAGCAGCATACCTGTGCCCGGTGTTTGAGCCACTTCCCCAGGCTCCTTCCATTCGCCTTGGCCCATTCCCTCAGATTGGTGTATATCTGTGTCCTTCAGTGCTCCAACATTGCGGAGGAATCTCTTGTTCCTGCTCCACACTCTGTCTCCCGGATCATTAGAGGGTTGATACCGTCTGACTGGTGGCCTGAGGTTCCTGTGGAGTAAGAGTGTCCTGGCTCCTGTCACATTCTGTTCTTCTTAATCAGTTTACAACTGCTTCCTTTTAATCTGATTATAAACCGGTCGATTTATCCCGAACTAAAGACGACCTATGCTTCGAGTTGAAAGCACTTTTATTCACTAAAGCAATTGAAGGCCCCTTGTCAGCCAATGAAGTAGAATTTTTTTTTAATGGCAAATGCTGGAAATCTGAAATAAAAACAGAAAATGCTGGAGACACTCAGCAAGTCAGGCAGTATGAGTGCAGAGAGAAACAGTCAACTTTTCAGATAAAAAGGCTGAGCTCCTTCATCTGTGTGATGTATCACTAACGCTGTGAAGTCTGTGCAATTCTGTACAGTCTGGCCTACTGGCAGGTCCCAGACTCTACAAATGAAAGGAGGAACAGAGGGATAGCAGGCAAAATTGGCAAGTCTTGGAACAGAGAAAGCGAGAAGTCTAAAGCTGGAGAACTCTATATCATGCCCTGCAGGCAGCCATACACCCAGATGGAAGACGAGAGATTGGCATAAACATGAGCATCATAGCGGGATGAAGAAAAGTCCTGTCACCAGCCGCAAAGCTCAGTATCCACTCCAGAGCACACGACGATCCTCAAAATATTGGCTCCCGACCTCAACCGTGTCACAGAGCTGGACAGGTCAAGGGCTTGAAGGTTGAAAGAAATGCAGTGCAGGTATTAAAGTTGTGGAAGGTACTGAGATGTTAGATGGAGAGACAACTCCAATTCAGATCCTACACTTGTTGGAGGTCCTGTCTTATTGATAAGATCTCAAGGAATGCTGTCAAGATCTACATGCTCCTAATGCAGCAAATGAGATTTACATAGATGGACAAAAATGTTGGCAAAAATGGATGTGCTGTGCAGAAACGCCAGTGCTGTACAAATCTTTGGCACTACATCTCTGAAGCTATAGTTGTTGGACGGGATGTATTTATAATGAGATGTTACAGTGAGTTCCTGTCAATGCTCAAAGATCCAGGACAACTGGAACATTTGCACTGAGTTCTGTGCCAATATCAACCCTCAACCAACATTGTTGCGAAGATCAGATTAGTGAGGGCACTGTGCTACACATTATGTTTTCCTATGCCACAGCCTTCAGTATGCCTCAAAATTGCAAAAGGCGCTATACAAACACAAGTCTTCCTACGTTGTTGGGCAGAGGATTCTGCTGGATTGCATGGTCACAGTGTAATCGTTGATGGTGGCTTTCAGAGTGAAGCCGCTGGCCATCACTGGCCAAAACTAGCCACACCGGCAGACTTTGACCAAGCCTGAGATGCCAGGAGCATGGTACGGTGTCGGGGCAGGAGGCTGGCCATCCTGGAGCTCAGTGGCAAAGAGTTGAGAGGAGAACCTGCCATGGTAAATGAGTGAAGCAACAATCAGGAGGCAGACTTTGTAACTTCATCGCAATGGTGAAACCCAGGTACAGCCTGCAAACTGTGCCACGGATGTCCGCACGTCAAGCACAGCCAGACACAGTACAACTACCACAGTCACTATCTGAACAATCAGAAATCCCAATGGTGTAGCTGCATCTCACTCACTGGGTTTTGCCTCAATTCCCTCCATCTTACTGGGCCCACCACCCGCACCCTTATTTAACCTACTGAATTCACTGGGAAATGTATTATAATATATTGTATCATCACAAAAAATGACATAATGCAGACAGAAGAGACTGCAGATGCTGGAATCCGAGTAAAGAAGTGCTGGTTAAAAGTGTGCATTTGATTTCCTTCAGCAGCTTTCTTTTTACACTGAGCTAAGAATGTGTTGGGACGTTAATGTAAATAATATCCAATCGTATATAAGATCTGTAGGTCAGCAACACCAGAGTCCTGTGTGTGCTGGATTATTGGAGTTGTACTGTTTGTGATAGTCGAACCCTCAATGGTGAGAATACTGCGAGAGCAAGCGTTTCCACGGCCTCTTCACCTTGTTCAGGCAGGAATCGGATATCTATGTGATACGAGGGTTTGTGATAAGTTGGACCGCTGTTTGAGAAACACTGCTCAAATATAATGGAAATGAGGAAACCCCTATCTTCGAGGACAGGCTGGACCCTGAACTCATTCAGCTGGGCTGTCACTAATGGATTTATCAGCTGGAGCCAGGATCTAGGAGTAAAATCACTTCCAACAAAAACTAAATTCTCAACTTCAAACATTGATTATCAGAGGCCACGGTTCATTATCGCATTTTGTTATTGTCTGTCCAAAACATAAACCAACTCCTTTCAGTCTAATCAGGAAGTTTTGAGATCTGTTAAAGTGACTTCCTCTTCTTAACAAATTTGGTTTGCACACAAGCTGCTTCTTGGACACAGGAGAGCATAGTTTCATGGGCACAGATTTACACGTGATACACTGAGCTCGGCAATTGCTGGGCACTGGTGGCCATTTGATCTTGGGTTCCTCCATCTCACTCTGCCCCAGACACATTCACATCATTGTTTTCAAGAAGGAACTGCAGATGCTGGAAAATCGAAGGTACACAAAATGCTGGAGAAACTCAGCGGGTGCAGCAGCATCTATGGAGCGAAGGAAATAGGCAATGTTTCGGGCCGAAACCCTTCTTCAGACTGATAGGGGGTGGCGGGGACTCGGTATTTGACCCCATATTGAACCAGGTTACAAAAGACCAGTTTGCAACAACTTCTAGTGCGCCACCCCCTATCAGTCTGAAGAAGGGTTTCGGCCCGAAACGTCGCCTATTTCCTTCGCTCCATAGATGCTGCTGCACCCGCTGAGTTTCTCCAGCATTTTGTGTACATTCACATCATTGCCCATTTGCGTTCTGATTTTCCTAAAACTGCCACTGCTCGCACTAGAAGTTGTTGCAAACTGGTCTTTTGTAACCTGGTTCAATATGGGGTCAAATACCGAGTCAAACCTTTCCCACCCTCTCAAGTACAGATGTGGGAACTAGGAAGAGTCCATCAGCCTCTTCATCATTTAATGTGATCACTACTGATCTGATTGTAACCTCAACTTCACATTTCCACCTCTCCTGCTAAACCTCCCCACACACACTTACAATCCATCGAACAACGTCTTAAAAATGTTCAAATGCCTTACAAAGATTAAGGGAAAAGCAATGCCTCTTCTAAGCCTTAAATGGGTGCCTCTTAAATGTGAAACTGTGACTCCGTGTTCTAGGTTCTCCCGCAAGAGGAAACATTTTCTCCACATTCACCCAGTCAAGATCTCTCAGCACCTTCTCTGTTTCCGATGATCGGCTTCTCTCTCCTCTAAACTCCAGCGGAGTCGCACCCAGTCCGACCTTTCCTCTGAGGACAACCAATCCTATTCAGACATCGGTCTAGTCAACCGTCTCTGAACTGTTTCCAACGCCATATTCTCTCTTAAACAAGGATTCAGGGTATTCCAGATGTCAGCAACACCCTTAATAATTGAAAAATAACCTGCCTACTTTTTTATTCACTACCGTTTGTAATAAGCAATAATATTCAGTTTGTTTTCCTAACTACTTGCTGTCCCTGAATATTAGCCCCTTCTGAATCGTACACAAGTTTGGAACTTTGCAATTTCTCACCATTTATGTAATATTCTCTATTTTCTTCTTCCAAAATGGACACCTTATACACTATTTGCCACATATTTGTCCACTCATTTGACCGCTACCCTTTGTAGTCGTGTACTTTTTTTTCCTGTCTTTATGTCTTCATAAATATTTCTTTAAAGTTATTTTCCAAGCAGGCCACATCTAACAAAAGGTTATGTTCTGTTTCCTTGCGATCGAAGATAAACTTGTATGAAAAGTTAAATGAAATTGCATTGCAATACAAAACAAACCTCTAGCTCCCAGGTGGGAAATACAATGTAAATGGAAGATGCCCTGGGTAGTGCTGGTGAACAGAGGAACTTTTTGGTATGTCCATAGATCCCTGAAACTGGCAGCATATTGATAGTAAAAGAAAGCCAGATGGGTTGCTTGCCTTCATTGGCTGTGGCATAGCTGGGACATCATTTTATAGTTTATAATACATCGGTTAGGCCATAGCACGAGTATTATGCATTGTTCTGGTCCTCACATTGGGAAGGTGGTGATTGTTTTGGAGAGGGTGCAGAGAGGATACACTGGGATTTGCCTGCGATAAGGCATTCGTTTGTAAAGAAAGGCTAGTTAGTCTGGGTTTGTTTTGGGTAAGACTGAAAAACGAGGAGTGGCCTGATAGAGGTACATAGCATTAGGAGGGGAAGATAGGGGATATAGTAATGGAAGGAGTGTCAAAGACAAGAGGACTGGTTTAAGATGAGATACAGGTGTGGAGAGGATTAGAGGTGGAATTTCTCCTCCCAGGAGGGTGGCTGGAATCTGGTGGAGGCAGACTCTCGTACATTTTAGAAACATCTAGACAAGTAATTAATTTGTCAAAGCACAGAAGGTTATAGACCTAATACAAGGAAATTAGATTAGCAGGTACATGATGGGCCAAAGGGCCTGTTTCTGTGCTCTGCCTCGTGACAGTCGGACAGGCGCACGATCCAGCAGTGAATCCCCGGGGCATGTGGGTGATGTTTCAGTCAAGGAGTGTCAGTGGAAGGGTGGGTCTGGAGGCAGTCCATCTTGTAATCCTTAGTGAAGTCCAGGTAGGCGAGGAAGTGTTTATTCAAGGCATGGTTCCGGCATCTTAAAATAGGCATCTTGCCGAAATCACATGGTCCTGAACATTCTTGAAAACTTCCTCTCCTATGTCGGAGTCAGCTTCCAAAATAGCCCCAAGTGAATATTGATGTACAGAGTTAGCCAACTCTGTATATCACCAGCAAACACTGCAGCGATGTAACAGAACCCTCTGCTGCCCAGATCGCTACATAACAGCACCATTCTTAGGATAGAAGCCTGGGCTGAGACTGCAGGCTACAAGCACTCCTGCTCTGCAGATTTGGGTAGGAACACCAGCCTATTCTGCTGCCACTAAGCCGGCAGAGTTGTAGAGTTGAGGCACCAATGTAAATTGCTGGGATAGTACTGACAGCATATTATACTGTAACTGACTGGAGTTACTGAAACAAGATGACAGCGTGTACCGAGGATTCGGGTCAATGCCTGGAGAAAGTACATGGAGGAATAACGGTATTTACTCAAATAATGACAATGGTACAGTCAAAACAATACTTAACCTCAAGCAATAAATTAGCAGTGCAGTAAATAAACACTCCAAGGAGTTAAGAGAGGCATTAAATGTCACATGTACCTTTGCTGCACATCAGGGCGCTCCCACCACGCCGGGACTGGAGAATTGGGTTCCAACGGCCTTGGTCCCAAGTTCAGCTTCTGTTTGAGCTCAAGCTCGAGCCCTTCCACAAAATAATCACTCTGTCGGGTTCTCATTCTCATTCCGCTGGTTTCTCTATTCACAGGGCCTGAGGCCTTCCTGGTGGTGAATGCAGGCGTGAAAGGACTGGGTGTCCTCAGACACCTCCTCAAACCTGACCCTTGACCTCAACCAGACAGATGAACAACAAGCCACCATCTCCCAGACCATCATCGATCTCATCAGCTCTGGCCATCTCCCCTCCACAGCCTCCATCCTTATCATTCCCCGGCCCCATATTGGCCATTTGAGATGAGATAGCCTTTTATTGTCATCCAGACCGAAGTCTGAACGAAATTGAAGCAGTCATACATACAATACAATACAATAAAAAACAACAATAAACACATATTAACATCCACCACAGTGAGTCCACCCAACATCTCCTCACTGTGATGGAGGCAAAAGTCTTAGGGCTGCAGTCTCTTCCCTCCTCTTCTCCTTCTGCGCTGAGGCGATACCCCCCGGGCGATGTTAAAACCTGTCCCACGGCTCAAACACCGCGGCCCGGGGTGGTCGAAGCTGCCGCTCACCAGACCTGCTGACGCAGCCGCTGGCCCGCGGCCGAACCCCGGTCCCAGGTCACCGCCACCAGAACTGCCGTCCCAGCCCCCGGAGCATCGTTCCAGCCCCGGGCCGGATCGCCCTCACGTGAGTACTGCCACCGTCTCAGCCACGCGCCAGGCCGCCGCTCCTCCCTCGCGCCAGGCCGCCCCGACTGGGCGCCGCTCCTCCCTCGGGCTGGGCCGCCCCGACCGGGCACCGCTCCTCCCTCGGGCTGGGCCGCCCCGACCGGGCACCGCTCCTCCCTCGCGCCAGGCCGCCCCGACCGGGCAACGCCCTCCCTCGGCTGGGCCGCCCCGACTGGCGCCGCTCCTCCCTCGGGCTGGCGCCCCGACGGCAACCCGATCCTTTCTCCCTCGGCTGGGCCGCCCCGACTGGGCGCCGCTCCTCCCTCGGGCTGGGCCGCCCCGACCGGGGCACCTCTCTCCCTCGGCTGGGCCGCCCCGACCGGGCACCGCTCCCTCCCTCGTTCTGTCCGCCCCGACTGGGCCCTGTCTCCTCCCTCTGGCTGGGCCGCACTGACCGGGCACCGCTCCTCCCTCGGGCTGTGGCCGCCTCCGGACCTGCGTCCGGCTTCTCCCTCGGGCTGGGCCGCCCCGACCGGGCGCCGCTTCTCCCTCGGGCTGGGCCGCCCCGACCGGGCACCGCTCCTCCCTCGGGCTGGGAACGCCGTACCTCCCCGTGCTCGGCCACTCCGACGGGAGCACCGTTCCTTCCTCGGGCCGGCCGTCACAGTCCCTCACGGAAGCCCTGTTCCAGCCCCGAGCCGGGCCGTCCTCACGGGAGCGAGCTCAGTGCGAGTCCTGGCGGGCTCTGCCTCCTGAGCCTCGAGGTCGCCAGCTCCGCCATTAGGCCTCAGCGCAGACGGAGGCAGAGAAGGGGAATACGACAAAAAAGTCGCATTCCCCCGCAGGGAGAGACAGCAAGCCCCCGTTTCAACCCCCCCCCCCAAAAAACACAAACTAAAAACCAAAACTAGACTAACCAAAACGAAAATAAACAACCCAAAAAACACAAAACAAACAGGACTGCCGGAGAGCCGCTGCAGCCAGAGCCGTGCCGCCACTCTATCTCCTTGTGAAAATCCACAAGCTGCCCTGGGAGATCCAATGTTTCTGCCTGTTCCTGCCCCATAGAACCCATCTCCAAATACCTTGATTCCATCTTGTGCCCTCTAATCCAGTCCCACCCGACCTACAAAGGAGTCAGAGGAAGATGTTTTTCCACATTTTGCAGGTATGTCAAGGCCCTAACAACATATCAGTAGTTTCTAATACTTCGATTCTCAACGGGTCAACCTGAGCTATGGACCAAGTGCTGGTAACTGGGATGAGTATTGATGGGCAGTTCACACGTCTCCCTGTCTGCACCTGATACACACGCCTGTACACAATCTACATGTCTGTACACGTCTCCCCGTCTGTCCCCGATCTACATATCTTCTTGCCTGTTTGGTACTTCTCCATCCTTAATTGCCCTTTTCTTCAGACAACACGGGACAGCTGAGCACACCAGAACTGGGGACTGAATTTCATTTCTGAAGTCCGCCTTCCATCCTTTCCAGGTTCTTTCTGATAGTCCTGTCAGGGACCGGTGCTGTACCCAGGAGAGGCCGGTAGGCGACCTTCGCCCCTTTGCCCCCTGGGATTCCCTGATCCATGACCTTGCAATGGCAAATTGTCAAGGAGACCCCAAACATCTTGAGTATCTTCAACAGAAGCACAAGGAAGCCAGGCAGAAAATGCACCCTACAACCTCTCCTCCCCCTTCCCCCCTCACCCGCTGAACAACTGCTCCGCAGACCAGAAGCTGCCCGATAGGCCCGACTCGCCCCCACAGGCCTCCCAGGTGCCTGTGGAAAAGACGGGCGGGCGAAGCCTGCCTGGGCCGAATGGAGCCTCGATGGCAGTGGTGAGCCTCGGTGGCAGTGGGGCCTCGGCAGCGTTGAAGCCTATTCGGCGGTGAGGCCTCGGCGGTGGAGCCTCACGGTGATGAGGCCTTGGTAGTGGTGAAGCTCGCAGCGGCGGCCGCGGCGAAGCGTCGCGGGTCGACCCGCGGTCAGCAGTCGATAAGAGATGGGCGAACCACTGTGAGAGAGGGAGGGGAAGGACAAATAGGGAGGGAGGGGGTGAGACTAATGGACAATGGGGACCCGGCATGAGGGAACCCGCTGTGGTGGAGGGGGGAGGGAGAACATCAAGGGGGAGCCGGCGAACTTTGTCAGAGCCGTGGGTGGCCGCTCTTTGTATACCTTGTGTATGCAAGCAAAGAATTTCACTGGGCCTTGTCACATGTGACAATAAAGTATTCCATCTCCTGCCACCTCCTGCAGCAGACTCTGATGGTCCTACACTGGCCTCTCAGAGCCCACAGAACTGGAAACAGGTCACCCTCAAGCACTGGGTACTGGGACCAAAAATGACTGCATTTTTGCACAGCTATACATGAGGTGTATAAAATGATGAGGGGTATGTTTAGGACACTTGATAAAAATCTCTCCCCGTGACAGAGAGGTCAAAGGAGGAAATATGTTCTTGGTATGTATAAGAGATTTAGAGAGGAATTGAGAAGGAACATTTTCACCTGGAGCTAGGTTAAATTCTGGCAAGGAAGGTAGTGGAAGCAAGTACATTTAAGAAGCACCTGCATAAGCATTTTAATTGCTGAGGTGTATAAGGTTACATTGCTTATTTGTATCAATACATACTTGATAGTCAGCACAGGCCCATTTCTGTGTGATCCTCTGTGGGATACTGGGCAGGTGGATAATTGATTTCAATGAATCAAAGTATCCTCAATGGCCTCTTGTATTATCATCTTTCTCCATTAACAACCCGGTATCGGTTCATATACATTAAACAATCCATCACAACTCAGGTAAAACAGCCCAGGGAATGAACAGCAAGACTGTGGCGCCTCTCCTATCCCCACAGATACCAGGATAGCAAACAGTCGTGAGAGAAGGTGAAGCTTTCCCAGAGCCTCTATTCATCCCCCTTGCCCCAGTGAACTGTTAGAATGAGCAAAAGCTCCTGCACACTGATCTGAGGAATTGTTTATTTTCAGTTCCTGCCACTGATCAGTTCTCATCCCCGGCTGGATACAGGACTGAGGAACCGCAGTGACTGAGCTTCACTCTGTTAGACGCCTGCAGCACCTCCTGCAGCTGCTGGAGGGAGTCACTGAGCTGCCGGATTCTGGGGTTGTTGAAGAAGGTGGACACGGGAATGTGAAGCTGAGCACCGATTTTGGTGACCTCGGGGCTCCAGCTGAGCTCGGGGCACCCCGCGACCTCTGGGCTCCCCCCAAATGATGGGCCGCTGACCTCCGGGCTAAAAGCGGCCCGTGCACACTCCTCGCCGTCAGCTCTGCACGTCCTCCATTCACTCTGCCCACCAGTGTCAATGTCAATGAAACTCCGTCTCACACATTCCGCAGCGAAGATCACCTCATTCAGGATGGCATCGTGCAAGATTTTCCGATTTTGCAGACTTGGGTAAACAGCTTCATAAACCTGTGACACAAGAGGGAAGAACTAACAAAGAGCCACAGTGTTCTTCACAGCACGTTTACAGAGGCAATCCCTGGACATACAGGAATCCATGAAAAAGGTGGCTTGTTTAGTTAATGGATTCGGATTACGGAGGTTTGATGATTTAGGAAGAACACTCACAGGATGTGGGGACGGAGATTCAGCTCACTGACTGACTGAGTGGGAAGAGTGGAGCGAGAGACAGGAGCAGGGAGGGAGACGAGAGCGGGGGGGGGGGGGGGGGAGGTGGGGATGGAGAGTGAAAGTGGGACGGGAGAAAACAACAGGGAGAAGCGAAAGGAGAAAGGCGAAGCAAAAGGAGGGGGGAGGAAGAGGAGTGGTCACTGTGACTACAGGTGCTTCCTCTATAATCTTCACTCCCTTCTGACTTACAACACTCACCAACTTGTACGGTAACTCAGAGTTCTTCATCTTGATTTTGGCCCTTGAAGGATCTCTGCGGAAGATCGCTACTTGAGTACAGAAGCCCAGTGTTTCTGTACCTGCGGGCCCTACGCCTACACCAGTGAACTCCATGGAGTAGGCATTTGTACGTCCAATGTCCAGACACCTGCGGGAGCAGAGCAGAGGGCTATTAGTAATTCACAGCCTTTTAACTTTCACCGACTACACAGAATTATGAAGGGCAGTGAGAGGCTAGATATTAGGAAATCTTTCCCCGTGGCAGAGATATCTAAAACTACAAATGAGAGTTTAGGGTTAAGGGGTGTTTGATTCAGAGGGAATTTCAGGAAGAGATTATTTACCCAGCACGTGGTGGAAATCTGGAGCAGAAGTCTGTGGACCAAATGCTGGTAAATGAGATTAGTGCAGATGGGATGTCAATGATCACCATGGACATGGTGGGATGAAGGGCCTGATTCTGTGCTGTATCTAGATCTCTAGAGTTTGAAGGATTATATTATTGAGACTTGCTAGATCCTTAAGGGACATGAAGAAGATATAGAATTATTTCCATGAGTGGGGAATTTGAACGAGAGGTTGTAGTTACAATATTTGGGACAGGCATTTAAAATGGAGCTGCTTCTCACAGAGGGTGGTGAATGTCAGGAATTCTCTATCCCTGGGGTTTGTGGAAGCCGGATCTTTGAGGGTGTTTAAAGAGGAAGTAGATACATTACTGAAAGATTAATCAAATTGAGGGCAGTGGGGAACTAGCACCGAGGAGCTGCAGCCAGTGTAGAGCAGCCTTGATCATATCAATTGGTGGGGCAAGGTTGAGGGCTGAATGACCTACTCCTGCATCTATTTTCTTCTGAATGACTGTAAGGTTCTAGTCTCCAGTGTTTCTGAGCAGGATGGTCCTGCCCAATCAATCAATCAATCAATCAATCAATCAATCAATCAATCAATCAATCAAACAAATACTTTTATTGTCATTCAAAAATACACCACAAAGTCTGAATGAAATTTCGTTGCATCTGGCTCGCCGTGCAACATAAAACAACAAAAGGATAAAATGGATAAAAAGATAAAATAGATAAAAAGATAAAACAGATAAAATAGATAATAGTGGCAGCAAATTATATGGAATTCAAGAGTCTGATGGCTCGGGGGAAGAAGCTGTTGCAAAACCTGGCCGTTCTGCTCCTTATACTGCGATACCTTTTGCCCGAGGGCAGCAGAGTGAATAGTCCATGATGGAGATGTGTGGGGTCTTTTATAATGCTGTTGGCCTTGGACAAGCAACGTTTGCACGCAATGTCCCGGATTAAAGGAAGAGAAGTCCCGAGAAGTCCACTTACCAAGCTTGAAATTCAGATCTGCTCCATTCAAATCTGTGGTCACAATGTCTGAATTGGGTTACCCCTGGGAACAAGATGTTGAAGTCAGCATTGGGAGTAGTTATTACAACTACAGCTGGGTTCATATAACCAAACAACACTTCTGAAAATCTTGCCAGTTCGGCAGCATCCAAGTGCTCTATTCTGAATAAGGAATAAGAAATGGATCAAATAAGACAACAATAAATTACATTGTGCATTATCGTTACAGGGAAATCCTCAAGGAATACATTGTATGCACCCAATGTATTTTCTGATGCTCCAAAAGGAAGGGTCCCTACAAAGCAATGATTAAATGTGAGAGGAAGTGGAAGTTCATAGGGAAATAAAAACAGAAAAGTCTGGGAACAGAATTTCTGGTCAGCGAGGAATTTTTTTGGAATTCTTTCCCTGGCAAACTCTGGCAAAGGGTCTCAAACTTGAAATGTTAAATTGCTTGAAAACTTGGATCAAATTACCCTCTGGCAGATAAGACTTAAGAGAATCCAAAGGGATTTTATCGTATTGACACTCCTCGACTTATGCAAGGGAAGCATTCCGTAAAGCCTTATGCAAGTCAGATTTTACTCAACCCTGTTAGTTAAGTCGGGGAGTGCCTGTACATTAAAAGAGGGCAATGAGAGAGAGAATAGGGCCCACAGAACCCAAAGCGGTCATCTAAGTGTGGAGTCACAGGAGATGGATGAGGATTTCTCCTCTGTTGTGGAGAAATACATGATGGTGAGGGAACTTGGGATAGTTAATTGAGATGTCTTGAGGATAGTCTATATTACAGTAAGACCATAACAACATAAGACACAGGAGTAGAATTAAATCATTCGGCCCATCGAGTCTGCTCTGCCATTCAATCAAGGCTGATCTATTTTTTCCCCCTCAACCACATTCTCTGCCTTCTCCTGTAACCTTTGATGCCCTTACTAATTAAGAGCCTATCAATCTCTGCTTTTAATACCCAATGATTTGGCCTTCACAGATATCTGTGGCAGAGAATTCCACAGATTCACTAAACTATGGCTAAATAAATTCCTTTGCATCTCTAGTCTAAAGATACATCCTTTTATTCAGAGTTTGTACCCTCTGGTCCTAGACTCTCCCACTACTGGAAACATCCTCTCCACATTGACTCTATCTCGGCCTTTCATTATTCGGTCGGACACAATGGGTTCCCCCCTCATTTATATAAACGCCAGTGAGTACAGGCCCAGAGCCAACAAATGCTCCTCATATGTTAACCCATTCATCCCTGGAATCATTCTAGTCCACTTCCTCTCGACCCTCTCCAACACTAGCACATCCTTCCTCGAAAGAGGGAGCACATAGTGCCAATTCTGGCCTCCCTCCACTGGCTCCCGGTGTACTTTCGAGTTCATTTTAAAATTCTTTTATTTGTTTTTAAATCCTTAAATGGGCTCGCCCCGCCTTACCTCTCTGAGCTGCTTCATCCATACGCTCCTGCCTGGTGCCTCAGGTCAGCTGATCAGCTGCTTCTGGAGGTACCGAGGTCTAAGCGGAAGCTCAGAGGGGATAGAGCCTTCTCTGTTGCTGCTCCGGCACTCTGGAACACTCTGCCGTTGCACATCAGACAGGCCCCCTCACTGTCCATCTTCAAAACCAGTATTAAAACACATTTATATTCCTTGGCTTTTGACCCTGCTTGAGACTTTGCTCCTGTTTTAGTGCTTTTAATGTTTTTAATTTTATTGTTTTTATTCTTTCTTTTAATATTTTTATTGTCGTGTAATAATTTCTTGTTCATGACTAGTCATGTACAGCACTTTGTGGCAACAGTGGTTGTTTTTAAAGTGCTCTATAAATAAAGTTATTATTATTATTATTATTATTATATGGGCCTCAAAACTGCTCACAATTTTCCAAATGTGACCTGCTCGGCATCTTATAAAGCCTCAGCGTTACATACTTGATTTTATATTCTAGTCCTCTCGAAATGAATGCTAACACTGCATTGGTCTTCTTCACTGCGGACTTGACCTGCACCAGCACTCCCAATCCATTTGTACCTCTGATTTGTGAATCCTTTAGAAAATAGTCTATGCCTTTAATCCTTCTACCAAAGTGCATGACTGTACACTTTGCTACACTGTATTCCACCTGCCACTTCTTTACGCACTCTCCCATCGTGTCCAAGACCTTCAGCAGAATCTCCGCTTCCTCAACACAATCTGTCCCTCCACCTATCTACTGATCATCCACAAACTTGGACACTAATTCCATCATCCAGATTATTAACATAAAACGTGAGAAGTAACGGACCCAACACTGACCCACGCAGAACACCACTGGTAACCAACCAGAAAAGGTCACCTTTATTCCCAGTCTTTGTCTTCTGCCAGTCATGCTAGTTACCTTGCCTCCAATACCATGGACCCCTTTCTTGTTTAGCAGCCTCACGTGCAGTACCTTATTAAAGGCCTTCCGAAAATCCAAGTAAAAACCTCCATTTTTTCTCCTTTGTTGATCCTGCTGGTTTCTTCCTCAAATGGACTCTAAAATCTTACCAACCACGGAAGTCAGACTAACCAGCCTATAATTTGTGTAGGAAGGAACTGCAGATGCTGGTTTAAACCGAAGATAGAAGATAAACAAAAATGCTGGAGTAACTCAGTGAAACAGGCAGCATCTCTGGAGAGAAGGAATGGGTGTTGTTTTGGGTTGAGACCCTTCTTCAGACCAGCATTTTATCATTCCAGTTCGGTTGCATCCAAGGGCTCTAGTCTCAGTAAGATCATCATTTGGCGAGTGAAGTGCCGGGTAACTAGAGGGTGACTAATTGAGTTGATTGAAAGACATAGCATGGAAACAGGCACTTCAGCCCAACGGGTCAATGCCAACCATCGATCACCCTTCACACTAGTTAAGTTATCCCACTTTCTCATCTACCTATACCTTCTCGTCATAAACACCTGCTATGGTCAAGTTTCCCCATCCATGTCCTCTTAATGTGTATCTCTTTCAAACATTCCTCAGCCTCTTCTACTCCATAGAAAACAAGCCAAGCCTCTCTAGGCTTCCCTCATAACTGAAACATTCCAATTGAGGTGAACCCTCCTCTGCATCCTCTCCAGTGAATCAAGTCCATAAGTTCGGGTAGTGTCTTATTTACTGTACCTCTACCCAGAGGGACAGAGCTACTGCTGGAGGTCCCACAGAGGCCAAGCGTGCAGATTGTACACAGCGGTGGATCAGCAGTGGAGGAGATCCACAGCATTACCAGGCCAGGCTGATCCCTGCAACACCAACCCAGTGCTGCCAGCAGGACAACGGGCCTTTACGGCCAAGATAGGAGTCCAAGAACGTGAAAGCTGAAGGGCACAAGGTGGCGTCAGAAAAGTGGCACCTCTTTGTGTACTACCTTGGTGAAGTCTACTATTCTTACACTACAATCATTGTACTTTTATACTTATTTATGATTGTGCTTATGTATAGTATGATTTTACTGAATTGTATGCAAAACAAATTATATTACTTTATCTTGGTACATGTGACAATCAAGTACCATTGAATCATCATCGAAATGATTTGCCACACAATGTTTTTTACTGTATCTCATGCGACAATAATAGTAAGCCAATGCAAATACTTACAATTCAATGCACGAAACAAAATCACAATCCAGCATGCGCGGGTCTTTCACAGCGACAGATCCCTGGTACAGTCTCACTGACAATGGGCTGGGCCGGGGCTGCAGGTAGTCACCGGGCAAGGGGGAGACACGGTACCTGGTGGGAGCAAGAACCCCAGTTCATCATCGCCAAAAGTGTAAAGTTCAATGGGACAATCGCACAATGAAGAATATGTGTGGGAAGTTTCAGGTATTTTTTTAAATTCTTTGCAGGAGAATCCTATACCTCATGCACGCTCCCGTCTAACTGGCATACCCTCTGGGCCCAATATTCCATCAGTACCGGTTCCGAAGGTGCTCAACATCTGACTATGGCAGAGAATTCACAGACACTTCTCCCGCTTGCGATCTAGACAGCAAACCCTCCTTCTTAAAGCTGTTCTTGACCCTCCCATCATCTGAAACCTTCCTGCATAGGACGTGTCCAGTTGTTAGAATTGTATAGCTTTTAATGAGATGCCATTTCATTCTGCTTCACTCCAGAGAACATCCAGACAAGTCCCACCAACCCAGGATTCGATCCAGTAAACCTCTGTTACACTTCCCCAAAACAAGAACACCGTTCCTCAGAGAAGGAGAGTCACAACTCTGGGTGGGATCCCATCACAATTCTGTCCAGCTGCAGCAAGGCTCCTTGTTTCCTTCCAGTGAAGACCACCATATCATCTGCCTTTCCAACTGCTGCCCTTGTTTTTACTGACAGGTGTATCCATCTCCCAGATGTCCACACCATCCAATTTCCCAGTCTTCACCATTCAGATAATCTGTGGCTGTAAAATCAAACCATGAATTCTCTGGTCTGGTTTTACATTTACAATAGATCACCTCTTCTATATTCCTGTCACACTGTACCTGTGGTGAAATTCCCCACTCACCCAACTAATCTGAATAACACTGGAGCCTCAAGCTCATAATTCACAGCAACCTCACCCAAAGTTGAACCCCCCCCCTCCTAACCACGCACAATGACCGCATCAGTCACTCACGCACACGCACACTCACACCCAATCCCATCTCTGGCCACTTTCAGATTCATCTATCCTATGAGTCACATTTTCATTTCCGTACTCCATTACAACACAGGAAGAGGCCATTCATCCCATCATCCATACTCTGTAACCCTATTCTCCCCATATGTCTGACGCCTGCTCTATTGTCAGAGTGAGGCTAAACATAAATTTGAGGAGCAGCATTTCATATTTCACTTGGTCAGCTTACAACCCAGGAGTATGAGTTTTGATTTTTCTAACTTCAATTAACCACAGCATTCCCTCTCTCCATCCCGCTCCCACCAAGTCACACCAGTTTTACGTCTTCACCTGGTAAACAGCTAACAATGCCTTGTTTCCTTTATAATTTTCGAATATCTTTCATTCATTTGCCTATATCTCTCTACATCATCGCCTACATCTCTCGTTTCCCTTTCCCATGACTTTCAATGTGAAGAAGGGTCTCGACTCGAAACTTCACCCATTCCTTCCCTCCATTGTCCTATACAGGGACACATGACAATAAACTCACTTGAACTTGAACTTGAACTGTACAGGTTTGTAGGTTAATTTGGCTTCGATAACATTTGTAAACTGTCCCTAGTCTGTACGATAATGCTAGTGTACGGGATCCATGTTTAGCGCGGACTCGGTGGACTTGTGTTTCCGGGCTGTGTATCTAAACTGAACTATTGGGCTTTCGAGAAGAAACCTGTACTCAAGTTGGCTTGTATACAACCACACAGCAGTAACAATGCCCTTTTGAAACAGTCTCTTAAGCACCTAGGAATGGGCAGTAAAAGCCTTTGCAGTGAAAACTTGGGTCCCAGCTAAATAAATGTTTGGTTGTATCATGGTCTGGTGTGGCAGTTCCAATGCACTGGAATGCAATGTAATGTACGAGACTTCCGAGTGATGAACTCAGCCTGGCCCTTCATGGGCACAAACCCTCCCAACCAACAAAAGCATCTACAAGAGGTGTTGCCTTAAGAACTTAGGCATCAAGGAGTCTCACCATGCCCTCTGCTCACTGCTATGGGCAGAAGATACAGAAGCCTGGTCCCTCACCACCAGGTTCAGGAATAGCTACTTTCCTACAACTATCAGCAGAATAGAGCAATGGAATTCTTGCACCACCATGGACTCATTTTCTAATTGTGTCTTGTTTTTTGCACACTTTGTACAATTTGTGTAACTTATGTATGTTATGTTTTTGTGCGTATGTTACTGTGATGCTGCTGCAAGCAAGATTTTCAATGCACCTGTCCCTCACCATACTTGTGCATGTGACAGTAAACTTGACGTGATAACAAGTGAAGAAGACATCTTCTTACAAAGCAGAAAGGGAATGGACCGATCAAAGTCCATTGGAAAATCTAAGAAAAGCATTTATCAAAATTAAATTACATGTTTTCCTTCAGAAGTTCCAAGTCTGTGTCCACTCCGATAAGAACCTCAATACAACTGCAGAACTTTAACCGAGACAGTAGAGTGCATCGTGCACATCCCAAATCTGCCACCTGGACACAGGAGAGGGCAGAGAATCACCAAATAATATTTTACAAACCGTTACACCTTCATGTTACTTCACCTGCAAATGCCAGAGGATGAAAGTAATCCTTTTATATTCTGTTCATCACATTAATGATACTGTACAAATGTATGATGCAAAAAAAAAGGAGAGCAACTAGATGAACTCAGTGGGTCAGGCGGCATCTGTGGAGGGAAATGGACAGATTTTGTTTTGGGTTGAGATCATTCACTTGGACTGGACGGCGAGGTTGGGATGGGCACAGAGAGCAAAGGGGGTCAATGGGGGTGAGGTTGCAGTGGGTAAGGGGAGTGAGAGGAGGTGGGTAGTTGATGTCATGTCGGCAGTTAGAAATGAAAAGGTCACGAGGGATTAAAAGCCAGAGGGAAGTGTCCAAGAGGAACAAGAATATAGGAGACAGGAGAAAGAGTCAACAGTAGGTGGGAGGAGAGAATTCCATGTCAGAATAAAATGGGCATTTAGGCAATGGAAGAAGAGCTCAAGATGCCGAGGTTGGGATTAGTGCTGAGAGAGCATATATATGGAGAAACTCAGTGGGCCAGGCAGCATCTGTGAAGGGAAATGGATAGATGATGTTACAGGTCGGGGCCCTTCTCCAGTCGGACTTGTTCAGGTCCTCCAGCAGTTTGTTTTTTACTCAATGTCCCTTCATTCTTCGTCTTGAGGTGATGCTGTTCACCAGTCAAACTGCCACCAATGGATTAACCAGGTGACAAGCAACCAATCTGACATTCAGATTGAAGAACGAACCAAAATATATCTCAAAATGGAAACTCAGCAAGGAGGAAATGAGTTTGGAGGAAAGGCGTTACAGAACAGCACAACACAGGACAGGTACATTGGCTGAACATTTAAACTGCAGACCTGCCTATATAGAGACAATAAACCTCCATTACCTGGCTGTTTGTGTACCTGTCTAAATGCTTCTTAAATGTTGCTATCATATCTGCTTTCACAATACTTCCATTGGTAGCAACTTCTTGGCAACTCTTGTTTTTTTTTTTGGGGGGGGGGGGGTAAGAGAGGATTGGGGAGAAAGGGGAAATGGGGGGGGGAAATGGAGGGATGTGTTTGTAGAAGTTACTTAAAATTGAAGAATTCAATGTTCATACTGTAGTAAGCTCGCCAAATGAAATATGAGGTGCTGTTCCTCCAGTTTGCATGTGACCTCACTCGACAATGGAGGAGGCCCAGGACTGAAAGGTCAGTATGGGAATGGGAAGGGGAGATAATGTAGATAGCATTCAGGAGATCCAGTAGACCTTGGCAGACCTAGCTAGGTGTTCAGCAAAACGATTGCTGAATCAATGTTTGGTCGCCACGATGTCCAGGAGCCCACAGCGGGAACACAGGATGCAGTAGATGAGGAAGGACATTATTGCCATAGAGGGAGTGCAGAGAAGGTTCACCAGACTGATTCCTGGGATGTCAGGACTGTCTTATGAAGAAAGACTGGATAGACTTGGTTTATACTCTCTAGAATTTAGGAGATTGAGAGGGGATCTTATAGAAACTTACAAAATTCTTAAGGGGTTGGACAGGCTAGATGCAGGAAGATTGCTCCCGATGTTGGTGAAGTCCAGGACAAGGGGTCACAGCTTAAGGATAAGGGGGAAATCCTTTAAAACCGAGATGAGAAGAACTTTTTTCACACAGAGAGTGGTGAATCTCTGGAACTCTCTGCCACAGAGGGTAGTCGAGTCCAGTTCATTGGCTATATTTAAGAGGGAGTTAGATGTGGCCCTTGTGGCTAAGGGGATCAGAGGGTATGGAGAGAAGGCAGGTACGGGATACTGAGTTGGATGATCAGCCATGATCATATTGAATGGCGGTGCAGGCTCGAAGGGCCGAATGGCCTACTCCTGCACCTAATTTCTATGTTTCTATGAGGTTAGAGGTGCATGTGAATCTGTGAAGGACTGTTGGGATCCCTGAATGTAGTCGAGAGAGGAGGTATAAGGACTGGAGTTACAACTCCTGCAGGGAAATTACCTGGGGAGGGGGTAGTTTTGGTGGGAAGGGATGAGTAAACCGAGGAGTTGCAGAGGGAGCGGTCTCTGCGGATGGCAGAACGATTAGTGGTGGGATCACGTTGGAGGTGACGGAAATGTCAGAGGATGATATGTTGAATGCAGAGGCTGGTGGGTGAAAGGCGAGGACCAGGGGAACTCTTTGTGTGTCTGGGGGAGACGAGGAAGCAAGAGCAGAACTCCAGGACACAGAAGAGACACGGTTGAGAGATCCATCTACAACAGACGGGGGGAAACCACTGAGGATTGAGGACATCTCAGATGTCCTCGTATGGAACACCTCATCTTAGGAGCAGATGCAGCGGAGACGGAAGAATTGAAAGTAGGGGATAACATCTTTGCAAGCGGCAGAGTGGGAGGAAGTGTCATCAAGATAACTGTGGGAGTCAGTAGATTTATAGTAGACATCAGTCGATAGTCTGTCCCCTGCGATGGAGACCAAGAAAGGGGAAAGAGGTGTCAGAGATAGTCCAGATATTGAGGGCATTCATTGTAGAAGTTAGTGGTGAAGTTAATGAAGTGTATACCCGGAACAAGGACTGTTTAGATGTAACCAACAAAAAGGCAGGCATAGGCCCTTGATTACACCTTTAACTTAAAATTTAACCTTTAACAGATAATTAGATCCCATTTTCTCCTCACCTTACGTGCCTGCAATTTCTCCACCAATTCTACAACCAACTGGTATCGCTGTTTGTACAGCGGTGGAGAAAAGGTTATGGTCTCCATCGCTTCCGCTTGGCGACACCAGCAACCTGATCAAACACAAGAGCCACATGTGTCTCTGTAAATTGTGAGGGTTACAGTCGGAAGGAGTGTGATTTAGTCAGGGTAAGGTGGTACAGGGTGTGAGGGGTAGAAGGGGGTAAGGAGTGAGGGTGTGAGGCAGGGTTCATGGAAAGATGGACAAGGTGAGGGGATACAGGGTGAGGATCCGCTGGGAGGTTGTGTGATGGGTTCAGGGTGAGGGGGTACAGGGCGAGGTACATGATGAGGAGACGCTGGGAGGCGATGTAATGGGGTTCAGGATGAGGGGGTTCAGGGCAAGAGGGTGAAGGGGACCATCTGGAGGAGGTGTGTTGGGATACAGGATGAGAGGGAGTGATAGAGTCTGGGTGAGGGGAAGGGGGTACAAGGTGAGGGAGTATAGGGTGAAGAGATGTGATGGGGTGCAGATGTGATTGAGTGGGAACTTGGTGAGGGGGTACAGGGCGAGGGGGGTCAGGGGTTCAGAGTGAGGGGGGGACAGTGTGAGGGGGTACAGCTTGAGGGGGGTCAGTGTGATGGGTTCAGGATGAGTGGGTACAGGATGAGGGGGTCAGGGTGAGGGGGGTTCAGGGTGAGGGGGGTCAGGGTGAGGTGGGTTCAGTGTGAGGGGGGGTACAGGGTGAGGGGGGTTCAGTGTGAGGGGGGTTCAGTGTGAGGGGGGTTCAGTGTGAGGGGGGTTCAGTGTGAGGGGGGGTCAAGGTGAGGGGGGATCAGGATGAGGGGGTTCAAGGCATCAGGGGGTTCAGGGCGAGGGGGGGTCAGTGTGAGGGGGGGTTCAGGGTGAGGGGGGTTCAAGGCATCAGGGGGTTCAGGGTGAGGGGGGTTCAAGGTGAGGGGGTTCAGGGTGAGTGGGGTTCAGGGCATCAGGAGGTTCAGGGTGAGAAAGGTTCAGGGTGAGGGGGGTTCAAGGTGAGTGGGGTTCAGGGCATCAGGGGGTTCAGGATGAGGGGGGGTTCAGTCTGTTTTACAGATTGTCCTCAATCTTATATAAATATATATATTCAGGGTGAGTTCAAGGTGAGTGGGGTTCAGGGCATCAGGGGGTTCAGGATGAGGGGGGGTTCAGGGTGAGGTTCAGGGTGAGGGGGGTTCAGGGCATCAGGAGGTTCACGATGAGGGGGGGTTCAGTGTAAGGGGGGTTCAGGGTGAGGGGGGGTTCAGGGTGAGGGGGGGTTCAGTGTGAGGGGGGGTTCAGGGTATCAGGGTGAGGGTTCAGGGTGAGGGGGGTTCAGCGTGAGGGGGTTCCGGGTGAGGGGGGGTTCAGGGTATCAGGGTGAGGGGGGGTTCAGGGTGAGGGGGGTAGGACTACAGAGACAGGGTCGCGGCTACGGGAGAGCAGGCGGGTGAAGCTGCGTCAGCGGAGGATGAGGCTGCACTGCAAGAAGGGCCGTGGGGTAATGAATGGGGCGATTTCCGTACAATGACGAAGTTGAAGAATAATTCCGTGTAAAATGCGCCGCAAACTCATCCGAGGATTGACATCAGGCTTAGCTCCGGGCGATGACGTGTTTCCTGTCCAGTGACCATGGAAGTGACATCACATCCAACGAATGAAAGGTCATCGGGAATATGAGCTCTGCGCTAGATCTGCGACGTCATTCCATGACGCACACGTACCATCCAATCACAGCCGGCGTCAGCCCCGCCCCTACTTTGTCCCTATACCTTTAATTCTGCAAATGAAGAAGGGTCTCGACCCGAAACGTCACCCAATCCTTCGCTCCAGAGATGCTGCCTGTCCCGCTGGGTTACTCCAGCATTTTGTGTATTACTTTAATTCTGCACCTTGCTCCCATTGTGGGGGTACAGGGGGACCTCAGGAATGCGTTGGTATTTACAGGGGGTTCCTAGGAATGTGTCATGTTTTTTTACAGAGGATCCCAGGGAGTATGTAAGCATTACAGGTCTAGTTTAGTGTCACATGTACCAAGGTACAGTGAAAGTTTTTTGTTGCCTGCTAATATGTCAGCGAAAAGACCATATGATTACAATCAAGCCGTCCACAGTGTACAGATACATGATAACGGTAATAATGTTCAGTGCAGGATAAAATCTGGTAAAGATAGTCTGAGGGTCTCCAATTATGTAGATAGGCGCTCAGGGCTGCTCTCCCGTTGTTGATAGCATGGTTCAGCTGCTTGACAGGGTCCCCAGGAGTGTGTCAGTATGTGCAGGTGGTCTCCAGGGTCGTATCAGTATGCACAGGGGTCCTGTGGGATGCACTAGTAAATGGGGAATGAGGAGAGTAATTGGAGTGTGTCACTATTTACAGGGGAAACCATGAGAATGTGTCAGTATTACCGACAGCATAGACACAAAAAGCCGGAATAACTCAGCGAGACGGGCAGCATCTCTGGAGAGAAGGAATGGGTAACGTTTTGGGTCGAAACCCTTCTTCAGACTGGTTAGAGATAAGGGAAACGAGAGATATAGACGGTGATGTGGAGAGATAAAGAACAATGATGTGAGAAGGAATAGGCTTCGTTTTGGGTCGAGATCCTTCTTCAGACTGATGTCGGGGGGGGCGGGAAAAACAAAGGAAGAGGCGGAGACAGTAGGCTTGGGAAGGGGTGGGGAAGGAGGGAGAAAGCAAGGACTACCTGAAATTAGAGGTCAATGTTCATACCGCTGGGGTGTAAACTACCCAAGCGAAATATGAGGTGCTTTTCCTCCAAGTTGCATTGGGCCTCACTCTGGCCATGGAGGAGACCCAGGACAGAAAGGTCGGATTTGGAATGGGAGGGCGAGTTGAAGTGCTGAGCCACCGGGAGATCAGGTTGGTTATTGCGAACTGAGCGGAGGTGTTGGGCGAAGCGATCGCCAAGCCTGCGCTTGGTCTCACCAATTTAGAGAAGTTGGCACCTGGAACAGCAGATGCAGTAGATGAGGTTGGAGGAGGTGCAGGTGAAACCCTGCCTCACCTGGAAAGACTGCTCGTGTCCTTGGATGGAGTCGAGGGGGGAGGTAAAACGACGTGTAGCATTTCCTGCAAGGGAAAGTACCAGGGAAGGGGGTGGTTTGGGTGTGTAGATGGTTTATGCATGCAACCTATAACGTAGCTACCTCAACACCACTAACCACGCCCAGCCATATCAGTATAACTGTGATATCCTCCCCTTGTTCCTCCCTTTGGTTCCAGTACGCCTGAAGACTAGATGCAGTCAGTACTGGGACGTGTGTAACATGTGCCTTGATTAAAGACTCAGTAAAGGTTACAGTGTGTCAGACTCCACTCCTTTACAGGGTGGGAAGGGACAAATTGACCAGTGAGTTACGGAGGGAACGGTCTCTGCAGAAAGCAGAAAGAGGAGGAGATTGGAAGATGTGGCCAGTGGTGGGATCCCGTTGGAGGTGGTAAAAATGTCGGAGGATTATATGTTGTACTCAACGGCTGGTAGGGTGGAAGTTGAGGACAAGGGGGACTGTCCTTGTTACGAGTAGGGGGATGGGGAGTAAGAGCGGAGCTGCAGAATATAGAAGAGACCCTGGTGAGAGCCTCATCTATAATAGAAGAGGGGAACCTCGTTCCCTAAACAATGAGAACATCTCTGATGCATTGGTCAGGAATACCTCATTCTGGGTGTTCGTTAGCAAAAAACAATCAAAAGCTGGTGATAAGAGTGTGAGACTGGATAATTGCATGGATAGATGGGAGAGGTTGGGATTGTTCTGCTGGAAACCAGCATATGGACTCAAATGGTGATGAGTTTAGTGATACAGCGCGGAAACAGGCCCTTCGGTCCACCGGGTCCGCGCCGACCAGCGATCCCCGCACACTAGGGACAATTTTTACATTTACCAAGCTTTGGAGTGTGGGAGGAAATCGAAGATCTCGGAGAAAACCCACCCAGGTCACGGGGAGAACGTACAAACTCCGTACAGAACAGCACCTGTAGTCAGGATCGAACCCAGGTCTCCGGCGCTGCATTCGCTGTAAGGCAGCAAATTTACCGCTGCGCCACCGTGACCGCCAGTTTCTGGTGTCACTTCTGAGGATGTTTGCCAACATTGCTGAATCCCCAGATGGAGAACAATTCTGTACTGTAAACTCTCGTCCCGTTTGCAAGCCACACTATGACGTGTTGTGGAAGAATGTTTGTCTGTTTGACAAATCAAGAGTTAAAACTTGGTACTCGCTTATAATGTCTCCATTGTGCTTGCCTGTATGTTTCCTCACTGCCTATGAATGTACTTATCAGCAGCTGCAGATAACCGTCCCCTGCAAATTTATTAAAAACGGCCCGTCGGAAGAAAGTAGCATGGTAAAGGTTATCACGTTGCCCTTGGTTGTTTTTGTACTTTTATATTCTATTGTAAATTAAAGCATGACTTTAGTCACGCAGACTCGTTTAAGATATTGTTGAATTACTTGTAGCAGAGTCTGGCTCCAGCAAACAGTGATATCACGTTAATAAAATCTCACAACCTCGAAGTCCGGTGCCGGCAGTGTTTCTTTCAGTAAATTCCCTGACACGTGTTGTGTCTTGTACTTCTGTACTCCCGAGGTATCCATTTACTTGCCTCGAACAGTGTTTGGAAGTGGGAGGTGGGGAAACAGGTCAGTAGATATGTAGAACAGAGGACCTGGAGCTAGGTGGGAGAAAAGGGGTGGGGAGACAGAGGCAGATAGAAAAAAGGGCAGATGGAGCCAGTAGAAGGACAGGAGGGTAAAGATGGCCATAGGAGGAAACAAAGGCAGCCTGTGCTGGAATCTGATAAAAGGAAAGTGATTATGGGAACCTTTAAGGGAGAAATGAAACGAGGCAGGTGAGGATCTGGTGGGTACAATGTGTTGATGGAACCAGGAGAGGGAGGCGGTGACAGCATACAAATGTAGGGGACCTTGAGTGGATGGTGAGGACTCAAGTAGTTTGGGGCATGATTGAACACATGATAGATGAAGTTTAATGCAGAAACTGATGAGTGCCACACTTCACTAGGGAAAGGATGAGAGAGCATTGCGCGGGACAGTTCTAAATGGGAACAGGACCAGAGACATTGAAGTATTTGTGTTCAATGGAAGTGGCAGGGCAGTTGGTAAAATGTTACCAAAGACACCCACAACACTGGACTTCAGGCAGAGAATACAAGAGTGAGGAGGTCATGATGAACCTTTATAAAGCAATGGTCCCATTTCAAGAGGGATGCAGAGCCCATTTCTGGGCACCACTTTAGGAAAGGTGAAATCTTAAGGAATATCCAGAGATTTACTGGCTGATTCCAAGGATGTGGGACTTCTGAATAAGGGGGTCAGTCTGTAGAACGGCCTCGACCCGAAAGGTCGCCTATTCCTTCTCTCCATAGATGCTGCCTCACCCACTGAGTTTCTCCAGCATTTTTGTCTACCTGGGACTTGAATTCTGTTGCCAGACTGAAGAAGTTGGGCTGTTCTCCTTGGAACCGAGGAGCTGGATTGATTTTACATTGAGCTAGCGCTGAGTTGAGTCAAAATACCTCAGTCCCTATTGCTGCCTGATTCTGTACACAGAGCCCGAGGTTATTCCCCTCCTTACTTTTGGGTTGCATTCAATTGTATGAAAAGTGCTATGCAAATAAAATTATTATTCTATTATCCCTCTTCTTTGTAAACCGCTGGTTAAGCAGGGTTGGGTTTCACAACAGCAACATCTCACAGCTGGTTTTAATTAAGAGATTGCAGAGCCAATGAGCACAGGGCAGAGTCACCCCTTCCCCTCTCCTTCTCCCCAAGCCTGCCTCTCCCTTGGACTGGGAACTGGTTAATCTTGCTTTCGTCAGTCAGAATTAAATGCACTCACTCAATCATTCCTTCAAATAGCACCCTGTAGTTCAAACAGGGGAGATGTAGTTGAGTGGTGGTAGGGATTCACATGACATCCTGATTTACAATGCTGTGAGAAATAGAAAAACAGTAAAAACTATAAACATTCAGCACGTCATCAGCATCAGTCATCAGTCATCAGCATCACGTCATCAGCATCAGTGGAGAGATGGTGCTGGGTGCATGGGACGAGATACCAGGGGAAATGGTTGAGGCAGGTGCTTTATCAGTACAGTAAACTCTTGTTAAAACTGACCATGGGGGGGGGGGGGGGATCAATAATCTGATTGTCCTCTCTCACAAAGGGATTATCATTGTATAAATATTAAAAACAAAGAACTACACATGCTAGTAAATACATAAAAGGGACACAAAGTGCTGGAGTAACTCAGCAAGTCATGCAGTATCCCTGGAAAATATGGGTTGTTGACATTTTAGGTTCAGATGTTAATACTGGCCAAATTAATGAAACACCATAAATTGGAGGATCCCTGCACTTGTCAGAATTGCTTAAGCCTTGTCAGCTGAAATTTACAGGCTTTGGATGGTGCCAGCCAGTCTAGGCTCAGACTGGTATGCAGGATGGTGAGGGATCCAGATGTTCTCTTTGTTTCTCCTAAATTGATAAAATGTATAGCAGTTTTGCAAACAAACTTTAAATGCATCATTTCGATTGGATCGCTGCAAGGGCATTGTAAATAGTATAAATAATGTTGCAAGATGGTTATTCTGTTAATTGATGATTGGTCGAATTTTAGACCGTTTGAATCCCAGAGCACATGTTTCAGTGATCATTCTTGTTTGCTTCCTTCAAATACAATGTATTCAAGATTGTATTATTAGGTTAAGGAATTGTCAATCATGTATTGTTATTATTAATATGTTTAATTGGTTTATAAAGTGACAACCCCCGTGTGGGTCGGCCCCTCATGGTTCGGAGACCTATAAAAGGTAGCTCCCACGAGGTCCGATGTCGATCTTCTGTTAGAACGCTTGGGATTGCATGACCTTTTGTAGTGTCTCTGCTTGCACGAGGTTAGAAGGGCTTGGCCAAGCAGATACAAGGATCGAACCCGCGGTGGTTAGGTATAGTAGAGGGGAATTGTTATTGTGTTATTCAAAATAAAGTTTAGTTGTGCAAGTGCTTGATTCAGTATTTTATTGAGTGAAGCTAGACTGGGGGGAGCTTAGAACGAGCTAGTTACATTGGGGGCTCGTCCGGGATCTCAACAGACCCACAAACACAAGTTTGCGATTAAGGGTGTTTTGCTGTCTCGATCGCGAGTGCAATTTTCGCATTGATTTTCGGCACTTCGCTAGTCGGATTAAATCGATCATTCGCGGGCTTGGGAAAGGGTCCAACCAGATCGTAGAACAGAGTCTAGCAAGCACGGGGGGG
The DNA here is from genome assembly GCF_010909765.2 of Amblyraja radiata. NCBI lineage: Eukaryota > Metazoa > Chordata > Chondrichthyes > Rajiformes > Rajidae > Amblyraja > Amblyraja radiata. The sequence continues at coordinate 30,091,894 of NC_045968.1, forward strand.
GGGGGGTGGCCCTTTCCTGAGTTAGAGGCCCGAAACTATTGGTCGAAGCTGGTAGCCAATTTGGGGTTGGATTAAAACCCCCCTCCATTGGGTTAGAGGCCCATAAAAGTAAGGTTGGGTTAGAGGCCTGCAAAACTTGGGCCACAGGCCCAGCCCAGAGTGGATATCCGATTGGCGGGATATTTAAAGACAAACTGGGTTTAAGTGGTACTAAGCGGCAAAGTACTGCGTCGTTGCTGGGGGAGCAGATTGGAAAGGCGCGGCTCCGAAAATCGGCATCGATTGTCAGTGTGAAGAGGCTATGCACTGACGCCCGGTACTTAGTAGGTAAAAAGGGAAACCCTTTGCTCAGGTGTACCTAGGTGGGTTAAAATCCCCGCCTGCGTGAGATCTCTGGATCCCTGTAAAACGGAGGAAGGAATCTTGAAAGGTATCAGGAATTCAGTGGTTAAAGTAAATTGGTCAGAAATACTTTAACCAATGTGAAAATTTCATGTTCCCAGAGACGTTCCGTGCAAATTTTGAATTCGGATTAAATTCAATAATATTCAGTATGTAGCGGCACCTAGTGGTTCAGCCACTCTATCTATGCGAATCCTCGGCAACCATTGGAAAGTCACGAGATATATCGGGGTGTGCCCTAGTATACAAGTCCTGACCTTCCCTCTCTCGCTCTCTTGCTCTTCCGCTTCCTCGCACTTCATGAGAATGTCCTGCCACCTCGGCAGGAGCTAAACCGAGCTCAACAACTACGACTATTGTGTTAGAGTGCCAAACGTCCATGTATTTCCAACCTACAATGCCTGAATAAAGAATCCATTTATTCATGACGTTGGTGCCTCTACAAGTATCTCATATTGAGGTGCTGGTTAATTCCTAGTGTATATATCTGTCCTTCCAAGTTAACTTGCGTACAAATCCCTTGTAAAAACTGTAAAGATACCTTTCAGAGATATATATTTAAAAAGATTGTGAATCGATTTTGATTTGAAGTGTACATATATTTCTCTCCAGATTTATCTGGGCATAATAAAGCTTTGGAGTAGTAGTGTATTAAGATTTCCAGTCTTGCATTGTATTTACTGTGTTCTGTGTGTTGTTTTTGATTAAAATTTTGCATGTTAGAAACTCTGTTGTGATATTGGTTCAAATCGGCTGTCGAGATAAATAGTTGATTAAGACTGCTATTGTAATTGGAGTCCAAATCGCGGCTGATCATCCAGGAGTTCGTACTCCCTCTGATTGAATGTAGATTAGTACCTGATAGCGAAGAGCAACTGAGAGACGGGAACCTGGTTTACTTGGTGAAAAGTACCCGGATGCGAAAGGTGCCCCTAATTCTGAGAACTTAGAGTGGAGGGATAGAGGTCCCCCAATAGAAGTCCAGTCTAAGCAGGAGGAAAGTAACATTTAGGAGGAAAATTTGTCATTTAAGAAGTAGTACCCCTCAGCAAAGAGTACCCTAGGAAGGGGAAAATTTTCAGTATCAGAGGAAGGGGTTAACTGTTTGATAACAGCGCGACGCAGGATTGATTTGCTTTTGGAACTGTAGTTACTGAATGCGATATTAGATGAATGATTGCGGTTGATGTAGGTGTGTGGTTATGCATGATAATAATAAGTGGTGTGATTTCTTATCCGTGTACGGTATTGCTTGCGTGTTTGGAGCTAATTTTCATGTGTTTCGTTTGAGAGTTAAACGAGTTGCGAGACGGCGTTTGATTGTGCTCGAATTAGTTTTATTGTTCCCTGGAGTACTCTGATCTTTGAATGACTGAGGATTGTGCAAATTGTAAGGTTGAAAGTGTGTGGACCTGTGGGAGATAGAAGAATTTGAATAAGAGAGTATGATTGGTGGAGCAAAAGAGTGAAGAAGTGCGAGGCTGCGGACACTTCGGGGGCATTAGCCACTGTTCAGGAGCGAGCCTGATAAATTTAGGGATTAAAAGGAAAGAGTGAAGGACTTAGGAATTCTGTTCGGAGGCATGGGGAACAGTATAGACCGAGATATGATAGAAGATGCAAGGAGCCCATTGCAAATAATGTGCAATGAGTTCCCTCACAAGGAAGAGAAATTAAGAGATTTGTCAGGAGCGCTAAATAAGAAATTAGGAACCAAACTATGGCCACCGGGGGCCGTTAGAACAGTAAAAAGGGATAAAATACATAGAACTAATTATTTGGCAGCATAGTAATAACAAACGTGCAAAGGAATTAATAGGATAATGGAGAAAATATTATGAGGAATTGAAGGCGAATAAAGAAGTTAAGAGGATGGCGAGTTGGGATTATACGAGCAGTGAGAAAGAGGAACAACTTTTTTGGACAGTATCGGGCACCCCCTAGCGAACGGGAAGATTCATCTGAGGGTGAGACAGTAATTGAAGATACCGAGATAGATTTTGATGTAACCGAAAGTTTACAAATTGAACAGATAGCCCATAGACAGTTCCCAGTTAGGGAAGTGCTGAGTACAGCCTTTGATTCGACCAGCGCTGTAAGCATAAACAATCCTCGTGCCAGATGTCCATACTCCGTGGAAGCCCCATTAAATAATAGCAGTACTCAACAAAATCCCTGATAGGAAAAAGTCACCTGCTGCCTTTATAGATTATTTAAGAACCACAATGCGTGTATATCATGCAGATTCCCGAGACCTAAGGGAGACCATACAACAAATAATTACTCCAGCTGAAAACACCAAATTTCTAGTAGCCCTAGGAAACCCAACATATGAAGCCTTGGCAAACATAATAGTGGAAGACAGTGCAAGAGAAGAGGCTATTTTAATGGCCGTCGCTAACACGTTTCAAAAGCTAAGTGATTTAACATGAATTCTGGAGATAAAACCAGAAAAGGGTGAAGGGCCTGATGAATTTCTAGAACGATTTTCAAAATTATATATGGACCAATCAGGTGACCTTAAACTATCAGAATGGAGCAAGTTCCCCACAGTAGTGTGCCATCTTATTGAATTGTCTCCCCACTACAGTAGCTAACTAAATTAAGACTGGTAACAGGGACTGGTCTGAGAACCGTGCCAGTCAAATGGCCAGAGCTGTGAGAATGGCCAGAACTATTGGAAGGATGGTAGGAAACAGGAACATTATCCTGTAACTAGAAGAGAAACTGAACGTATGGTCAAGAAGGAGGAACCAAGCTCTGGCTCAGGACCATGGAGTCCTCAAATGTTAGCTAAGAATGGAATGGGAGAAATGAGAGTCCCAGACTACTCAGAGTATTATTGCAATTATACTCCCAATTTAGAACCCATTCCAATGGAACCAAGGGGCAAATGAAATTCAACCACATTACCTAATCAATGTTACACTTGTGGAGGAATGGGACACTGGAGTCGAGCCTGTCCGACAAGAGAGCAAGTGAGAGAGGGGTAAAGAATTTCCAGGATCATTAAGAAATTAGGGATCCTAGAGGATATAGAAATATCCGAAATCCTAGGAATTATAGGTCCTTCAATTCAAGAGACTACTGGGACCTGAGAGAACAGAGAGAGAGCTGGCCCGAATGTCAGGAATCAAGAAGTCACACACCGTTTACTCAAACCAACCCATTTTTTCAGTCCTGACTTACCAACTTGTCCAGGAATTGTGCACGTGGAAATATGACCCCTACTCTAGAACCCCCTCAAGTAGTTTACCAGAATAAAAGAATTGGATGCATTATCATAGTAAAAATTGAAGATCACACAAGTGAAAATTGAATTTAGAAATTTGAAAATAGTACTCCTATGTGGTTCGGGGAAAGATACTTACTTTGCCCCTAAATTTAGTTATTAAAATAATTTGATTTGAAAAGAGCTTATGGGATATATTTAAAATAATTAGAGAATTGATTGTTGACTTGGCATTCTCACCCATAGGAGGATAATCAAAGATGGGACGAGACTATTTAGTGGCTATCAAGAAAGGGACAGACCCTAACAGATATCAGAAGTTAAGACATACCCTGGGAACACAAGGTGGTGGTGATGAGGTAGACTGAACATTTAGATAATGGGTTCCCCTCGGAAGGTCAATACTAACTTCCTCCCATCGAGGGGATTTATCGCAGTCGCTGCCTCAAAAAGGCTGGCAGTATCATCAAAGACCCACACCATCCTGGCCACACACTCATCTCCCTGCTACCTTCAGGTAGAAGGTCTGTACCTTCTACCTGAAGGTAGCAGGGAGATGAGTGCAACAACCAGGTTCAGGAATAGCTACTTCCCCACAGCCATCAGGCTATTAAACCTGGCTCGGACAAAACTCTGATTATTAATAACCATTTTCTGTTATTTGCACTTTATCAGTTTATTTATTCATGTGTGTATATATTTATATCATGGTATATGGACACACTTATCTGTTTTGTAGTAAATGCCTACTATGTTCTGTGCTGAAGCAAAGCAAGAGTTTCATTGTCCTATACAGGGACACATGACAATAAACTCATTTGAACTTGAACCATCCAGCAAGAGTTACTCAGTGGTAAAAGGAAACTAGATATAAGGAAGAGCCCCTATTGACCGAGAGCCTATTCAAAATACTAAGGACGGAATACTGGAAGAGAAGTCTATTGAATTAGAAGTACTAAAGGAATGAGTACTGGTTCAGAGTCGATGTATTTGACTGGTGGATCTAAATTTGTTTAACCCTTGATAGTAAAGTGGCTTCTATTATCAAGGTATAAAGAAATTGTCCCTAGATTTTTCATTCTTAATTGGCTTTATAATGAAATTGACAACATATGGAACTTGATTGATTAAATTTGAACAGCTGGGAATTCCAAAGGAATTGGATGGAATTGTGTTATCGACCACAAGCTGTGGAATTGGTGATACTCAAAATAATAAATTGAAGGCTGAGACTGAATTTGGTTGATTGAAACATTCATCATGGTTTGCTTTAAATAAGAGTCACGCCTGTAGGGAAATCTGGACTGAACCCAGCTAAAATTTATATGAGAAACCATCATCAGATATACATTAAAGAACATCGTGTGATTATGGAGAGGGCTGATTAGTGTTGATCCTAGGATAGTAAAGAGTATATTCTAGAGCATAATAGTGATAGTGAAATAAAAGGGTTTGTGACTGACAGAATAGAAATAGTACAGTGGAATGTATGGGAAAGCATTAGTGCATGAATGGTAACTTGCTTTGTCACAAGTTTTTCAGGAATTATAGGTTATAGGTTCAACTATGGAAAGGGATAGAAGGATCAACAACACGGATGGAGGGAATTTACACCCACGAAAACGAGAGAGGTGAAGACTCATTAGACGGAAATTTAGAAGCTACGCCCACAAAAACTTGGGAAGCTTGATAAGATTCTGGAAGAAACATCGTCTTGTTGTTGTTAATAGACAGAGAATGTAATAGTCACACATATGTATATCTGGTTATTTAGTTATCATAAATGATGGTTTATCATATATGATAAAAGGAAGGAATGTTAATACTGGCCAAATTAAAGACACCATAAAATGGAGGATCCCTGCACTTGTTTCTTTACAGGCTTTGGATGGTGCTAGCCAGTCTAGGCTCAGACTGGTATGCAGGACGGTGAGGGATCCAGGTGTTCTCCTTGTTTCTCCTAAATTGATAAAATGTATAGCAGTTTTGCAAACAAACCTTAAATGCATAATTTTGATTGGATCGCTGCAAGGGCATTGTAAATAGTATAAATAATGTTGTGAGATGGTCATCCTGTTACTTGATGATTGATCGAACTGTTGTGCCTTGGAGAAACTGTTTGAACCCCAGGGCACATGTTTCAGTGTTCATTCTTGTTTGCTTCCTTCTAGAAGCTTCTTTCAAATACAATGTATTCAAGATTGTATTATTGGGTTAAGGAACTGTCAATTATGTATTGTTCTTATTAATATATTTAATTGGTTTATAAAGAGACCATCCCCATGTGGTTCGGCCCCTCAAGGTTCAGGGACCTATAAAAGGTAGCTCCCACGAGGTCTGATGTCGATCTTCTGGAAGAACGCTTGGGACCGAGTGACCTTTTGGAGTGTCTCTGCTTGCACGAGGCTAGAAGGGCTTGGCCAAGCAGATACAAGGATCGAACCCGCGGTGGTTTGGTATAATAGAGGGAATTGTTATTGTGTTATTCAAAATAAAGTTTAGTTGTGCAAGTGCTTGTTTCAGTATTTTATTGACTTAAACTAGACTGGGGGGAGCTTAGAATGAGCTATTTACACAGACCCTTCTTCAGACTCTCAGTCTGGAACTGGGGCTGGAGTCTAGGCGAGTTGACAGCCCAGCCTGCTGGCAGCTGGAGAGCAGAAAATGGTTGGCAGTGGTGGTGGCAAGCATGGCCTGGAAGCGGCCGGGGAAACTGTGTGGGCCAGCAATGGCGGCAGTAGTTCTGACCTGGAAGGCAATGTCGGCCAGTTGTGGTGTCAGCAGCCTGGTCTAGAAGCAGCCGGGGTGGCGTCAGCAGCCCGGCCTGGCGGTATGTTGGTAAGTCCGTCCTCTATAACCAAAATCCATTCATAACATTCATGCGCTTTGCTCATAGTTTCACCCCCTAACTGCCCCTATTAAACATCGCCACATTGTCAATCACAACTTATCTACACGTCATCACTGATCTCACCTAATCACAGATATACCCATCTTCCTGCCCATTCTTCCTTCATTCTCTCTGCAAATTAAAACAAACTTGTTTTCCATTTCCTAAACATTAACTGTTTCTCTTTCCACAGGCACCGCATGACCTTGTGATTATTTTCTGATTCCTACGAGACTATCTTTCACAAGAGGACATCGCCCTTGGCCATTCAGGAGTGATGGAAGGAACCACCTCACAAGAAACAATGGAAAACATCTCTCCCCTCAAAAAATAAAAATCAACATTAAGAATCAGCTGCAAGTTTCAAAATCAACTATTTATATATTTTTCATAAGACAAGGGCATAAATGATTATGGAAGCAAGGTAGGTGGAGAAGTTCATTCGATCAGTTACGATCTAATTGAATAACAGAACAGCTCTGAGCAGGTCAATGGTCTAATCCTGCCCCTAAGATTGATGTTTTATGTAGGTTCGTATATCCCTCACTTCTCCACAGCATTGTTTTGTTTTGGAAATATCATTTTCATCAATAGTATCAGTTAATGATACATCATATTTTATCTTTTACTCCTTTAGCCTCTCTCTCACAGACACAAATTGTCAGATTGGTGGATAATGATACTGCTAGCAACATGGCTTGTCAGGATCCAACTTAGTCACCCCCAGCTTTCCACCTGCGATGATGTGGTGGAATCAAATTCCCACCGGGTCTGTGCAAAACCACAAACCATGGGCATTTCTTTAGCCCTTATGCTTACCCGTGTGCTAAGATAATCAGGCAGTTCAAGCATGGATTTGTTAACTTTTGCCATTGAGGAAAACTAATGATTCGGTCTCTGGTCTCTCCAATGATTGATTGGGGTGGGAGATTGCAACCTTCACCTGTTTTGACAAATGCAATCAACCCGGCGTGCACAATCAAATAAGATCAAATAGAACAAGTTGTCCTGCAACTTTAGGCTGTGCACGCCATACGCAAGAAGACGAATGATTGATTGTTTGGGAGTGAAGGAGTCCTTTAACTGAACCAAAGATGGCTCGGTTGGTCATGACCTGTTGCTATGCAGCCTTGGGCAGTTTTGTGGTTTTGTAATCAATTATCTTATTTTCTTTAAGGGCATTGAATGAGCAAGTTAAAAACAATAGTTTTGGTTGTATCTATGCCTGATAAAATACCTATTTTGATGCAAAACTAAGATGACAATATAGCCAATTGCAATGCAAGCATTTGTAAAGCATGAATGGAACACAGTAATTGAAATAATACTCAGAATTGTTATCAAATATTTTAACTTAATGAAGGTAATGATGAAAATAGGTGACAATCTTCAATTCTATCTGCATGAGGTGAGAGGGCATCAACACTTAACCTGTCTCTTATCTGTCCAGATGCACAGTACATTTTGCAGCACGGGTCACGGGACAGTGATCAACAAAGAGCATGGAATTCTCAATCTTCTCAGGAAGAGCCAGAAACTCTGGCAGGACGTCAAATAGGGTCACATCACTCTGCACCAGATGGGATTCAAACCCAGGATCTACTCATCATTCTGTTGCTCCTGTTTGAATATGAAAGAGTCCCGATTTCTCACCGCTAACTTTCAACCTTAGCATTTGGTGCTCCATTTACCAGGAGAAAGGTTCTACCACAAGAGCAGAGGATCATTGCACAAGAGCAGGGCTGCACAGAACAGGCAGGTAATGTTGTACACAGACAAAAAGACACAGAGTAAATACAATTCACTTTATCAAAGGGTTTTCATTCACAAAATGTGTATGCTTGGGCCATAGATAAAGTGGTAAATGAGGCCAACAAAAAGAAAAAACTAGATTTACTACCCCTCAAACACTGTTGATTAAAAGGTGACCAGATTATTGCCAGAGTGACTGCTGGAACTGGGACTGTGCTGAAATCTTGTATAATGTGCAAAGAAATCCAGCTTCCACACTTGGTTTCTGCTTCACCTGTAGGCACGCACACATAATCGCATACCACTTGGCAATTACGCACAGGTGCCCGTAAGAAGTCCCGTTATTTACTTCAAGTTAATACTTACTTATGTCATGGGAGACAGGGCAGTAACATATGAAAACATTTCAAATCCCGACCGCACTTTCAACTGCACCTATTACCGACCATTGGTTTGTGCTGGACGAATATAGTCAAACTCCATTTTTATTACACAGGATTTTGAATTTTCTCCCCGCTTTGAGCAGCGTTTGGGGGGAATCACATCCCACGATTCACTAAATGAAAACCGCAAACCAGTGACCTTTTGGTTTAGGGGGGCAAGACTGCAAATAACAACCCATTGGATACATTGTCCACTGGTGAAGACATTGAGTACCCTACACATGTCAATGGTTTCAGTACTAAAAAACCTGCAGCTCATACATGTAGTCCTGCAAGTTACCAAAGTAAGGCAAACGTAGGTAAACAAGTATAGAAACAGAAACAAGATTTGTTAGAAATCCCTCCCTTCCCCAAACAATATTCTACTGTTTCATTGCGGCGTTCCGTTGCCAAGTCTGTCTGAGGTAGGGCTAACCGTAGGCGTGCTTGGCAACAGAAGCTAGCATCATAAAATAGTGCAGTAGTAAAAGTAACTAGACCAGGAAGAGGAGGCATCACCTCCGATGAGGTGGTAGCTGGAGTCCCGCGATTGGTCATGCTGCTTATTGTCAGGAGTAATGATTGTAGAGGGGTGGGGCATGGAGGGTGCCATTTTGAAAATAGTGCTGTCTTGAGGCCATGTACTCAGCGTAGCTGATGGTTATTTTTTCGCTGCGGTACCTGAGGAGAAAGAAACGGCAGTGCGTTAATGCAGGTTGTTGTGGTTAGTTTTTTGTTGTACAGACTAACGATCAGGTGCTGGTGCCTGCCGCAAATGCATCTGTTGTCCCAAAGTGGGACATTGGTCAGGTTTTTAGTCATAACGATGCCCAAATTAATCCCAGTCCCATGAGAAAACCAAATCCACACTTTGTGCACTAGCTCCTGTGCTACTCACTGGAAGCCCACTGAAATATAAATGAAGTGCGTCAAGTGGCTTCTCTAATTCTATGCCACCTTTCACATCAATCCCATTATTTTAAAAGTGCTCAGTTATAGCTTTACAAACCCACACATGAGCAGCAATTTTTGATAAATATTTTTCTTGCACTTTTCATTCTTTCCTTTCCTGAGGTTGAGGTATAAGGCAGAAAGCCAACTGGAATGCCCAACATGTACTAACTCAACAGAAGAGAGACAATCAGCACTACTGTCCAGTTATTGAACCACCAATCATGAGTTCCTGGGGTCGGCTTCTCTCCACATTTGCATCTGGAGGCCCTTAAAACCTTTCCATTGCAGAGAGCTATCACCGACCACTAGCCAAGATAAAGGTGTCTTTTCAAAGTGCTCTCACAATGCAGCCAGTGAATCAGCATGAAAATCGACATTCTGCAATAGTGCGCAACTGGAACAGACATGATGCCTTTCCCAAAGGCCAGCACAGACACGTGGGCCAAATGGACTCCTCCTGTTCTATGACAAGAGTATATAAAAGGTCCAAGCCAGTTCATAACGCCCATCATTTTACTTGCAAGTTAGAATCTACATTCATTACCAAGTAACCTATCCTGTTCCAACATGATATTCACCTATTCCAAGTTAAGGCTTGAAAAGATGAATGGCAGGTCACCAATGTGCAGTTAAGAGTTTAGCCAAAGGGTATACAATTCAGATTAGTCACATACACCAATGAAATTCCTTGTTCTTATGAAGCTCATAAGAGTACACAGAATACATAATAGTCACAACAACAAATACGACAAATACAAAACAGTGAAATGATACAAAGATTGTAATACATTCTGAAGTAGTGCAAAAAAAAAGCTCAAGTACAATAACAGAATGAGATAAGGTTACGAGTGAAATTATGTGACAGCATCCCTGGGAAAAGCATTGGTTCAGGAGTCAGATAGCAGTGGGGAAGAAGCTATTCTTAAGTCCAGAGGTCAGGGCTTCCAAGCTCATGTATCTTCTCCCAGACAATAGCAGGGAGAAAAAGGAATGGCCAAGGTGGCAGAATTCGAGCAGTACTTCCTTATGAATTCCTGATGTAACACACTGTGAACATGAAGGAGAAAGTGATGAGCCTGCGACGGACTGAGCTGTTTTCTCCGTCCTCTGGAGGTTCAGTCAAGAGCTGAGAATATGGACCCTACTATAACTGTCCTCATTGGAACGTAGCTGTCAACGTATTTTTTAATTGAAATCATTGTCAATAGAGGTATACTATAGAGGTCATACTTGAATGAAGTGGCCTTGGACATGTTCCAGCTCACCGACTCATGGCAGACTCTCAGTCTCCCCAGACCATTGCCGTGTTACTCTCAGTGTTGGTGACTCTTGCTTCAGTTTCTGTATCACTAGCACAAAATGTCTGAAGGTTTTTAGCTGACACCTGCTTACTGCATATAGCTTCTTTAATATTACAAAAATAACCCAATGCACTTTATTAGAAATGCTTAATAGAATATCTTATTATTCCCATTGTAATCCCTCAGTTAACCTACCCTACACTTGCTTCTCTCTAGTTCCCAAAGCATTCGCTCTGGTTCTGCGATGGCATTCTCACCTCAAATTCTCTCTGGCTGAAGTGTAGCAGTAATACAGTATTGCCCTACAGATGCTTTTATTAAGATGACTCATTAAAATAACGCACCATCTGACTTTGAGTCCATGGTAATGATTGCCATGGTAATATAAAAATTACAGGGTTTTTACTCTTTCATGCAACACCAACTACCTGGACATTTATCTCTGTTGTTTTTTTGGATCAGTTACTTGCTTTATATGTATCTACACTCAAATGAATCACTTTAGCTTGGTGCTTTAGCATGTCCTCAAATTGTGAGCTGCACTATATAAATGAGTCCTTTCTTTAATGCTGAATTAGGTGTATCAGAGTCCTGTTACGTGACTCTTCAGTGCTTCCGAGACAGGGAGTTGGAATTGCTTGAACAGCATTGTACCACCTCATATTTCATTTCTAAGGTCATTTATACAGCTTGCAATGTATAAAATCTGACAGTTTGGTAACCCAAAGGAATAGCCCATTACAAAACTATGGTATCCCTGAAAATTAACAAAAGTCCCACATACATCAGCAGCACATTGGTTCATGGTAGTGAGAAACAATCAAATGCAGATACCGTATGTGCTTATATCATATAGTGCTTTGCCTCCTACAACTGCTTTTGTGTAATGATCCAACCGCATTGAGTGAGCAAACTTAGGAAAGCACAGTACTTGGTGGAAACTGAGATAATTACAGAAAATGCTGAATAGGTTAAATCATTTCACATGACAGAAAAACAGGTGATAGTTCAGGTCAATTCACATAACAAAAACAAAACTATTTTTGGCTTCCCCTCTCAAGAATTAGTGACTCCTTCCCGAGAGAAGAGGCTAGACTGAGACTTATTTTCTCTGAAGGTTAAGAGGTTAAGGAGTGACCTTAGAGTCTATACAATTATGGGGCACAGATAAGGTGAATAGCCAAGCTCTTCTCCCCAGGGTAGGGAGTCTAAAATTGGAACGTGTAGGTTTAACATGAGAGGGGGAAAGATTGAAGAGGGACCCTAATGGCAACCTTTCCACAGAGGATGGTGGATATTTGGAATGTGCTGCCAGAGGATATGTAAGTGGTGGGTACAATAATTACATTTGAAATTTAGTGATGACATTTAGACTGGTACAGTGCATTCAGAAAGTATTCAGACCCCTTCAATTTTTCCACATTTTGTTACGTTACAGCCTTATTCTAAAATGGATTAAATTCTTTTTTTTAAATTATCATCAATCTACACACAATACCCCATAATATAAAAGAAAAACAGGTGTTTAGAATTTTTTTCTAAGTAATTAAAAATAAATAGCTGAAATATCACATTTACATAAGTATTCAGACCCTTTACTCAGTACTTTGTTGGGGCACCTTTGGCAGCGATTACAGCCTCAAATCTTCTTGAGTATGATGCTACAAGCTTAGCACACCTGTATTTGGGTAATTTCTCCCATTCTTCTCCGCAGATCCTCTTAAGCTCTGTCAGGTAAGATGGGGAGCGTCGATGCAGCGCTATTTTCAGGTCCCTCCAGAGATGTTTGATCGGGTTCAAGTCCGGGCTCTGGCTGGGCCACTCAAGCACATTCACAAACTTGTCACAAAGCCACTCCTGCGTTGTCTTGGCTGTGTGCTAAGAGTCGTTGTCCTGTTGGAAGGCGAACCTCCGCCTCAGTCTGAGGTCCAGAACGCTCTGGAGCAGGTATTCATCAAGGATCTCTCTGTACTTTGCTCCGTTCATCTTTCCCTCGATCCTGACTAGTCCCTTACAACCATATGACTCTAAACCCCAACCTCTCTACCTGGATTTGTACAGCTGACATCTCGTTAGACTCCAATCTCTTCAAACATTTTCAGAAATAGCCTTACTGCGTTACTGACCTGGTGAGCTTGATTGCTTTCCTGAATTCATTTGTAATGGGAGCTTTGTAACCTCCTTTACGCAGAAGAGAGTCTATAGTCTGAATCTGGTCCCAGTCTGCAACACAAAAATGCAAATGCCACAAACAAAATTAACATCAGAGAAACATCCACGTCTTGGTACCAGCTAATACCTACAACATAAGTTACAATCACCAGATCAAGGGTAGGAAAGTAATTATTACAGAAAAATAAGCTACTTTCCTCCTTACACTTTCTCCGCAACTGGATTTATTTAGGGCAAGCTTCACAAACTATGAAATAACATATCAAGAAAAGATTATGGAAAAATGTGAGAAAGTTAACTGAAAATTAAAAAAAAAAATTGCAGATGCTGAACATCTGAAATAAAAATAGAAATTGGTGGAAACACTCAGTAGGTCAGCCAGCATCAGTGCAGAGAGAAACAGAGTTTATGCTTCAGGCTGAAGCCCACGACAAAACATTTTCATCTATTCTGATGAAGGAACTGCGGTCCGAAACATTAATTTATTTTCTTTTTCCACGGGTGCGGTCAGACCTGCTGAGGTTTGCCTGATTTTCTGAAAGTTAAAGTTAGTTTATTTTCACAATTAATGCATCCAGGTTGTAGCATGAAAACTACTGAAACTGAAACTTATCAGTCGGACTTTTCTATGGTTGTTGTACTTGTGTTTGGCTTGATTGCACTCTTGCACAGTACGATTTGACTGGATAGCATGGAAATAAAGTTTTTTCACTGTATCTCAGTAGACGTAACAATAATAAACCAATACCCCCAATCACTCTTCTTCCATCCTTCTTAAAACATTCCCACTGAAAGACAGAGCACCAAAAGAAAATGACCAAGCTGTTGTTCACACCTACCCTGTTCCTTGGCCACTTCCGGTAGGTATGTTGCTGTGCGTTTCGCCCCCTTCTCATTCATAAACTCTATCCGAATCCCATGTACTCCCACCTAAACATAGATTTAACTCCATTACTATAAAGATAACAAAGATTTCATTCAGCTCACTATTACTCACTATGCAAATATGGGCCCATTGCCCATTTTAACTTGGAACAAATCATAAAATTGAACCCCAATACAGAACTGATTATTTTCGGATCAATAGAAGACGGTTGTAAGCTGACTTTGTTCCAAAAGTGTCTCCTTAATTATGGCTTAATAATGGCAAAAAAAACCTATACTTAAATTCTGGAAAAATGCACCCACACCAACGCTCAAAATGTGGATTTCAAATATGTCTGAAATGTCACATCTTGAAGATATGTGATTCGTCCTATCAGGCAAATCAGACCAATTCTTAAAGATTTGGTCTCCCTTTATCGACTTATTACAAGCATATGGTGCAACACAACCGTAGAAATTAACTGTTTCAGAACCGGGTGAGGGGTGGGTAAAGATACGAAGCAGGTATATCCCTTTTAATTTTTCTTTCTTTTCAGGTCCCTCCAGAGGTTCTCTATCCTTTTTTCTTTTTTTTTGTTTCATCTCTCCCTTTTGTTTTCTCTCTCAGGCTTTATAGCTCTATGGGCTCTTTCTATTTTTTCATGAACTATCAATATCACTACTTTATTTAATATTCTCTGTCTCTTTTTCTTGCTTTTGTCACTTTTTTTTTTACTACTAAATTTAAAACAGGAAGTTGTACATAAAATGTATTATGCTATTCATGTTTTATATTATTGTACATTGCTTCTAATAAAAATATTTTAAAATAAATAAATAAATAAAAAGTCGAGAGAGTGAAAAAGCAGACAGAATGGACACTAACTTCGAACCAAGTAGGTTCTGTGATGGTTCATGTTGAATGGAACAATGAGCAACTGAGATACTTAAGGTGTTTCACAAATATGATGATCAGTTAAGGTACAAGCAAATGCAACATAATTGGTCCCGACTTATTACCATTCAAGCAAGGATTTTGAAAAAAAAGTTTAGATCCTAGTATAATTTAGATGGCCATGTGTTGAACCATTGAAACCAATATCTTTCCTGAAAATCTGTGTTGAAATCTAAACTCAGTTCTCACATGGAGAACCTCAAAGGTTTTGTGTAAGTAAATATACCTTATTTTTGACTGACTGATGTCTCAGCCACTTTTCGGATTGCTGTTGATCTGTGCGCAGACACCCAATGCTGATCCACACCACCTAATTACTAATTATATTCTGATTGGTCTCAGATCCAAAGTAGACACTCACACTTCACTTCATTGACCATAGAACTGCCTACTTCATGATGTCCTTGTGTGACTGCGTCCTCCCATTCACGCATCTTACATTTTCACTGTTAATTTTGATTTAGATCATTTAAACTTTAAATAGCCATTTATTTATCAGCCAGATTCAATTACAATTCACTGCCCAATTTGATTCAGACAACAGTAGGCAGTTTTATTAGCAGCATTGAAAACCTTACTCTGAAGTCGCTACTGTCCCGATGCATCAGACTCTCACATGTCACATCGGCCTGGTGAGTTGCTGCTGTAACTCCCCCAGCCCCACCATGTCTTGATTAACCCTCAACACCACTTGTTAGAAGGTTAGGAGGAGAATAAGTAGGGAAATTGGTGATGAAAGCCTTGGTTTAGTGCATGTAAAATCCAGAAGACAATGAAAGAAACATCAGCAAACAGAGTATTAATTGAGTAAATGCAATAAGATGGTTAGGAAGGCTTTGGTTTGAAGTTTGTACCAATTTGAATAGATTGAAATCGATACTTGTCACTAAACATCTTGATTCCTAACAATTTTCAAGATTGCACAAATATAGAGGTGTGGAGGATAGACAATTTATAAATGACCGTATGTCATTACAAGTTTTACATTATGTGTAAGTCAGTAATCTAATTCTTACCTGCTTTAAACTGGCTATTATGCAATATCCATTAAAAATTTTGAAAAATGCAAAAACTGTACTCTATTTTAAAAGATATTTCTGATAATCAATTTGTTACTGAATTCGGATGATCAATGAAGAAAATATATTAATGTCATTGATGACGAATGTGAAGTGTAATTGAAGTGACATTTATTAATAATTATTATGGGCTGATAAATCAGGGAATGCAGCTGTGGTATCAGGTGGCTACAGTGCAGTACAACATTTCTTGCCCTTTCTAGCATATCACCTTCTGGAAGTAAAAACAGGCAGCTACTGATTGGGAGGGAGTCCTCCTATCCACATTTGGCATGGCAATAAACACACACTTCATTCCACTTTACAAATAACCTGAGAATACAACGTTCAGCATCAAGGATCTCCATCTTGTCAGTATATTTGGCTAACAATTTTAAGAAAAACATCAAAATGCTAACCCCTCTCCTCTGTCTGATGCTAATCCAGCTATTGTACAACTCCATAATTTTTCTTGAGTTAACACAGGATCTGAGACATTGAGGAAATGGTTGGTAAAAGCTGTATGGTTAACGAGTTGAACGGATTTATGAAAAAAGCTATCTTCACACTGCAAAATCCACAAAGTAAAGTAAAAACATGCGTCTTATTGGGTCAGTAATGGCTGATCTATCATCTTCCAGACGGGGAGGGGAGTAACCAATGGGAAATAAATAAAATATCAAATCTTTCAACAATCGATTTCGACAAAGGCCTGTCGGAATCAGTGTGCAGTCTAGGAGTGGATAAGCAAGTTTTCGCAAGCACAAGTACAAATGCAGACAGTCTGGTAGATAGTTCCTGTGTTCCTTTCTGAATGGCTGCATTCTTAAATGCAGAGAACAGGTGAAACTGGTTTAGTTTACAGATACAGGATGGAAACAGGCCGGTCAGCCCACTGGTGCACTCCAACCATCGATCACATTAGTTCTATGTTATCCTGTTTTCGTATTCACTCCCTACACACTTGGGGCAATTCATAAAGGCCAGTGAACCCGCACATCTTTGGGATGTTGGAGAAAACCAGAGCACCCGGAGAAAACCCACGCAGTCAGTGGGAGAATGTGCAAACTCCACATTGACAGTGCCCAACGTCAGGATTGAACCTGGGTCTCTGGAGCTGTGAAGCAGCAACTCCATCAGCTGCGCCACTTCATATGTTCATGAGCGCTTGTGAAATATCAATATGGCATTGAATAAGGTTATTTGCCACTTTCAAGGAACTATGTACCTACACTCCTGGATCCCCAAGGCACACCACCAGTCACAGTCCAAGAAACAACCTCCACCATCAGCTTCCTTCCATGAAGCCAATTTGCCTATCCAGTTGGCTAGCTTTCCCTGGATTCCTTGCGATCTAACTTTCCAGAGCAGCCTATCATGTGGAACCCTATCAAAGCCTCACGGAAGACCATACTGACAGCATTTACTTGTGTTGCCCCTTTCAGGTACCTATGGGCAGTGGTCACTTTTGTGGCACTAATCACGATTGCCAAGTCGTTCTATGCCTGAACGATACCCAGATGTTTCTGATTCCAATCAGTTTTAATGGGGGTCCTTGATGCTACACTTTGGCAAATGGCGCCTTAATGTCAATTTCATCTCAGCTCTGAAATTCAGATATTTTTCTATGTTTGGATCCCCCCTAATCTGCCACATCATTAACTGACCATCAGCTATGAGTAAGTAGTGACAGCAGTCTGGACAATGTTGTACATGGTCTTGCTAATCATGGGATTGAACCTATGAGAAAGGTTAATGGCCAGCTTGGATTTGTCCTGCTCATTGTGCAAAGTACTGGACAATTTTCTACAGTGTCAAGTAGGTTCCAATGATGTAGCTGTACTGGAGCAGCATGGCTAGAGGTGTGGCTAATTCTGAAGCACAGATGCAGGAATTGTGAACATTGGTTAAAATAGATGATTCTGTGAGTACATCAGTGTTAAGCTGGTTTTGTTTGCCTCATAGCAGTTTGAAGTAACTATTGCAATTTCAGAGGCAGTGAAGAGTCAACCGAGGATGAGAAATCACAAATAAATCTGGCAGATTAAGTATGTCAAATTTCCTTTATTAAAGAACCAGCAATGAATGATGATTGGTAAACATTGCCCAGCATGGCAGAACTGAGGATGAAGTCCTGCAGAACATAAAGAGTATAGAGAGTTAGAGAAAGGTTAAAAGCAGGACCTCAAGGACTGTAATCACTGAATTACACCCAGTATGTTGTTGGTGATAGAAATAGAAGAATAGGTCAAATGAATGCATGGCAGAATAGATTGTGCAGTGGGCAAGGATTCAGGCTCTTGGTCTCCAATGACTGACGAATTTACACTGTAGCACTACAGAAATGCACCACAGCTTGGGACGGCAACTGCTCTGCCAAAGAGCATAACAAATTGCAGCGAGTTGTGAATGTAGCCCAGTCCATCACGCAAATCAGCCTCCTCCCCATCCACTCCATCTATATGTCACGCTGCCTCAGGAGAGCAGCTAACATGAATAAGGACTACTCACAGGCAGATAAGAAGTTGAGGACAAATACTGCAGTCAAAAGAAAGCAAGATTAGTCTTGGATAGCCAGGAGCACGGCAAGGTGAGAGGAAAGACCGGTAGATTCAACTTCATGCGTTTCAACACAGGCTCTACACGTAAAGTGGACGAACTCGGGGCATGGATTGACATAGAGCACGGGGGATATTATAGCCATAACGAAACATGGCTGAGAGCAGGATAGGTCTGGCAGCTCAGTGTTCAAGAGTACAGATACTACAAGGTCATTGCGTAAATATCTACAACATCTTTAGCTACAGGTGAAGTTCTAAAAGACTGGAAGATGATTAATGTACTATTATTTACTAAGGGCAGCAAGGACATGCCAGGGAACTTCAGGCCAGTGAGCCTGACATCAGTGGTAAGCAAGTAACAGGAAGAGATTGAGAGGGATAGGATCTACTAACATGGACAGACAAGGACTGATTTGAGATAGTCAGTACGGCTTTTTGCATGGAAAATTGCATCTCACACACTTGTTAGTTTGTTGAAGAGGTAACGAAGAGGATTGATGAGGCAAGGCAATGAACGATGTCTATACAGACTTTAGCAAGGTTGTAGGCTGGACAAGATTGTAGATTGCATGGCAAAGGCTGTATTTTGGATGCCTGTGTCTAGTGGTATGCCATAGGCCATAGGGATTAGTGTTGGGCCAATTGTTTCTCATCATTTTTATGAACCATTCAGATGAGAATGTTAAAGGCATGGCTAGCAAGTTAGGAGATGACATTAGAATAAATAGCTGGTCTCGTAGACAATGAACAAGGTTATCACAACATTTACTGTGGGATTTTGATTGGCTAGGTAAATGCGCCAAGGAATGCCAAATAGAATTCAATTCAGATACGTGGAACGTGTTACATTTTGGGAAGTCAAACCAGAGCAGGACCTTCATGAACGGTAGGCCCCTGGGTTGTGTTTTAGAACAGAGTACAGGTACAAAGCTTCCCTGAAAGTGTTGTCACAGATAGACAGGATGGTGAATGTGGCACTCAGGTTATTGAGTTTCAGAATTGAGATGCAGTTGTACGAGATGTTGTTGATGCTGCACTTGGAGCATTGTGTACAGTTTTGGTTGCGATAGAAAATATGTCATTTAAGCAGGAGAGTGCAAAAATGATTTATGAGAATACGCCCAGGACTTGAGAGCCTGAGTTATGGAGGGAGGTTGGGCAGACTAGGACTATATTCCGTGAAGCATAGGCAATTGAGGGGTGACCCAATAGAGATGTATACGAATAAGATGAATACACACAGTTAGTCCTAGGGAGGGTGAAATCCTAGGGAGGGCATTGATTTAAGCTGAGAAGGGAAAGATTTGAAAGGGACCCAAGGAACAAATTTGCAGCATACAGCAGAGTGGTGCATATTACAAAATGAGCTACCAGAAAAAGAGATTGAGACAGGTCCAATTAAATGATACTTGGAGATGTAAATTGATAGGAAAGGTTTTGAGGGATAAAGAGCAAAAGCAGGCCAAAGGGCCTGTTTCCGGGCTGTATTTATAACTCTTTTCAACAGGGGCATTGTTGAATCTTTCACATACCCTTGACAGGACAGACTGAGTTTCAAATACTTTCATCCAAAATCAACCATGTGAGTATTGCCTGGTACTGCACTGGTTTGTATGCTCAACTTTGTGTGATACACAGTATGAATCCAGGGCTAGAACCCCAGATAATGAGCTAAGGTTAACACAGCTAGTGAAATGCAACCAGCAAACTGCACATTCTTTAGGTTTCATATAACTACAAATTCTGAAAAGGTTATAAAAGATGTGTCCCCTTAATGATTGACAAATAGAAATCCTATGAGCTGGTGCAGATTTTCTAGTCGTTAGTCTGTGATAACAGTGATGGATTTCCATGCACCAAAATAAATATTACATAATAGCCCCATCTGAACAGCACACATGGCAGGGCAGATGCACAAGGGCAAGCTCCAGCTTTTTGTCTTAACACCCAACCTCCAGTCGCCAATACTCCCTGTTCAAAGCCTAGATGCACAGAAAGCCAATTTGTTTTCCTAAAGAAAGCTACCCAAATTCCAGGATCTTTAATCTGGAACAAATTAGCACCTTCAAAGGGAAATTGAGGACACAGGAGAAAATTGCATAATTTGAATTATTTTCTATTCAATTTCAAACGGATTGCCCCTCCCAGCCTCCTGTGGTGACAACAAGTTTGAACTGGAATTCCATTACCTCCCAGTCCAGGTAATCGCTGGCATCCTCGAAATTAGTGAGCAGCGAAACAGAACAGAAGAGTTTGGGAAGTTCCTCGCGAGTCAGCGGAGGGAAGCGACTGTCCTTAAGGGCACTGTGAGAAGAGAAAGATACCGATAAAGTTCGGACATTTTAGAAAGCCGATGGATTACCTCCCACTGTGCTTGAAGGAGAAGCTCAAAATCTGTGACATGTGGAGTGCAGGTTGTTATCAATACCATAAGATCAATGAATGTTAGGAATTCAACAATTTCTTTTAATTACAGTTCTTAACAAAACAATAAAAATCTCGAACAATAAACACTGGTTGGGACCCTTCTTCTGACTGATGGATTGGAGGGAAGATAGCTAGTAGGAGTGGGGAAGGGGTGGCCAAGAGCTAGCAAGTCATTTGTGTCTCCATTCAACTCAACTAGTTTGTGTACTGTATAAACACTACTGCACGTTTTGCTAACACAAAACAGATATGAGAGTACATTTCCTTGCTGGGTCGACAATGTCTTTAAGTCCTCATCTTGGATTAGTTTCCATTTTTTATTGATGATTTGAGAGTCCTTACCTGGTAAGTGTGTATTCCCTGAGTCCCGAATGGAGATTCATGGCAGAGAAGGTCCCAATGCAGCCTCGCAGGCGTTTATCTCGGCCCATCTTCCATGTTACAAACAATGGGCTAGAAAACACAAAGCCATTCATTCCTACATAATAGAATCAGGTTTTATGGACAACCCACTGATACTGACTATTGCACAGATCCGTCTAACATGCAGGCAGGAAGCCCAGTGCTTTGAAATCAGAGGATAAATGTGGCCCCTCAGAATATCAAGTTCCTTATTTTTACCTCAGCATTTGCACAAAGAGAAATCTTGCCCATAATTTGTTAGATATTCTGGGCATAACTCTTCATCCCTCATTCTTCACGTTAATATCTATAAAGAATCTAGGAATTCAGAATATTATTCATTATACCTTGCAGCTAAGATATTACATGGGCAAATTATGTTGTGGTAATACCGGCATTCTGATAGCTCAGGTAGCTGGTTATAATCAACAAATATACACAATTATTGTCCAGTACTGCAGATAGTTTGATGCATGAGAAATCTTGGTAATACAATAATTCCATAAAATCAAATAACATGGGAATTCTCAAATAATGTACAAAACTGGAAATAGTTTGGCAACTTTAACACATACACAGTTCTGATATTTGCTGCCAAATGTCTAGATCTGGCCCAATGTATCTAAGTAAAATGAGTCTCTCAAATAATCACCATGTCAAGCAGTCATGTTCTAATATGCTGTGCCCTGGAATTGCTTCTATACATGATCATTTAGAAATATTCCACAGTCAGGTGTTACTTTGAACATTCTGTTATGAATCCTAACCCCTGAATATTCCGGTCTGGCCACAATTCCCATATGTTATGGAACTAATTCTATTGGCCTAAATATTACTGTATTTGCTTTGAAGCCGAGTTATTTCGTACCACATATTTCATCGGGATTTGGATCATGCTATGCTTAATACCTGGGGGAGAACAATTAACACTAATCAGAAATGTACCTTTTGGAGACTGGAACCAGTGAACCCTGTGGCTTCACATCAAATATTGGTGGGGACAGGCTGTTACATCTACAATTTGATGTATCATTCGATAACAGAGGATTAACTTTATGCAGTAATTAGGCACATTGTTCAGATATTCTAGAATTAGATGCACCGACGAGATATCCCAAAGTAAAATCTGCTAATATGAACATTAAAATAAGCAGATACAGCTAAATTCACAACACTCCTCGAGCCTGCTCTGCCATCAATAGGATTCTGCTGATACCACAGCTCAAATCTGCTTTCCCACCAGTTTCCAGCAGTCCCAAAGCACACTGATCTCATCCTAAAATATACTCGATGACATAAGCATCCACAGGCCGCTGTAGTATGGAATTTCACAGATTTACAATAGCACGAGATAACTTTCCCAGACCCATTTTGGTGACTCCATATTCTGAATATCCTCCTCATCTCCCTTAGAGTCATAGAGTAATAGTGATACAGACCCAACTCGCCACACCGGCCAACAATGTCCCAGCTACGCTAGTCCCACTTGCCTGCTCTTGGCCCATATCCCTCCAAACCTGTCCTATCCATTAATCTGTCTAACGCTATCTTAAACTATGGGATAGTCCCAGCCTCAACTACCTCCTCTGGCAGCTTGTTCCATGCACTCACCACCCTTTGTGTGAAAAAGTTGCCCCTCGGATTCTTATTAAATGTTTTCTCCTTAACCTTGAACCTATGTCCTTGATTCTCCTACTCTGAGCAAAACACTCTGTGCATCTGACTGATCTATTCCTCTCATGATCTTGTATACCTCTATAAGATCTCCCCTCATCCTCCTGTGCTCCATGGAATAGAGACCCAGCCTACTCGACCTCTCACTATAGCTCACACTCTAGTCCTGGCAACATCCTCGTAAATCTTTTCTGAACCCTTTCAAGCTTGACAATATCTTTCCTATAACATGATGCCCAGAACTGAACACAATATTCTAAATGTGGTCTCACCAACGTCTTATACAACTGCAACATGACCTCCCAACCTCTATACTCAATACTCTGACTGATGAAGCCCAAAGTACCAAAAGCCTTTTTGAACACCTTGTCTACCTGCGACTTGACCTTCATGGAACCATGCACCTGTACTCCTAGATTCCTCTGCTCTACCATTTACTGTGTCGGTACTGCCCTTGTTCAACGTCCCAAAATGCAACATCTCACACTTTTCTGTATTAAATTCCATCAACCATTCTTCCGCCCACCTGGCAATCTTTCACAACCATCTTCACTATCTGCAAAACCACTAACTTTTGTATCATCAGCAAACTTACTAATCTTGCCCTGTATGTTCTCATCCAATCTCATGACAAATAGTAATGGGCCCAGCACCGTTCGGTGAGGCACACCACTAGCCACAGGTCTCCAGTCCGAGAAGCAACCTTCCACCATCACCCTCTTCTTCCTTCCATGCAGCCAATTTGCTATCCATTCAGCTATCTCTCCTCAGATCCCATGCGATCTAACCTGCCAGAGCAGCCTACCATGCAGAACCTTGTCGAATGCCTTACTGAAGTCCATGTACACAACATCTACAGCTCTGCCTTCATCAACCTCTTTGCTCACGTCTTCAAAAAAATCAATCAGATTTGTGAGACACGACCTCCCACGTACAAAACCATGCTGACTGTCCCTAATCAGTCCTTGCCCATCCAAATGCCGGTATAACCTATCCCTCAGAATACTCTCCAGTAACTTACCAACTACAGATGTTAAGCTCACCGGCCTATAGTTCCCAGCATTTTCCCTGCAGCCCTTCTTGAAAAGAGGCACAACATTTTCCTCCCTCCAGTCTTCCGGCACCTCTCCTGTATTTAAGTACGACTCGTAAATTTCAACCAGGGCTCACACAATTTCCTCTCTGGTTTCCTGCAAAGTCCTCGGATATATCTTATTAGGCCCTGGAGATATGCCTACCTCCAAATACGACAGTACCTTCAGTACTTCTTCGACGGTAACCCTGACGGCTCAAGACACTTCCAGTGACTGCTCCAATTTCTTCCGTCCTACTGTCTTTCTCCTCGGTAAATACGGAGGAGAAATACTAATTCTAAAGGAATGTCCTTTTATTCCGAGGCCATGTCCTCTGGTCCTAGACTCTCCCACTTCTGGAAACATCCTCTCCACATCCACTCTGTTCAGACCTATCCACTCGAAACAGAACTGGTATTACTCTCCCAATCACCATCCAAGTACATTATACAAAACCAAAACCTGACGTCTGCTGTCAAGCGATTATGATTAAGTGAAACAAAATGCCATTTTCAAAACAACTGGATCATGTCACCTATGAATATGGCTTGGTTAATTACTGCATGCAGCTTTTGTTTATTGTAAAACAGGCCACATTTTATTTCCTTCCACTTGCGGATGTTGATAGTACAAAGTAAAAAATATCACCAGACGAGTGCCTGGAGTAGATGGCATGGAGATTGCTGAGAGTAAAAATGTCACAAATTTGACTGAGTTCCTGTGCTCTTAGAAATTTAGCTCTGAAAGGTCTCTAACCTCAGTCTAATCAGTATAAATAAAATCTACCAGAGAGAAGGTTTACAACTGGAGCTTTCAATGTCTATTTTGATTCCAACTTTTCTTCCCTGTACCGAACTAGAAAAACGAATGAAATTCCGACATAGATTTAAAATCAGAATATTCAAAGCTACAGCTTGGAGTCAGTCTAGATTTTCCACTAAAATAATGAGGTGGCCAGATGCTAAAATGTCCCATTAGATTAAGAACAATTACAGCAGGCACGCTTTGTGTTATGAGCTTTCCTTTGGAAATTCTGTACCGGATTTCACGAATGTTCCCAAACGCAGACACTCATGATCAGGAGTCTGAACCTTGTCTCAATCAAATCCTAATTACAACACATACTACAATATGCTGCAGAATGTAGTGCATTAGAGAGGCAGTGCAGCATTGCTATGATCTTAGATGAGATAATAAACCAGCTCACTCAGTTGAATGCAAAAGAATCCAAGTGTTACTTGATCCATTGATTATTTGTCTAATTCTCAATCTGTGGGACTTTATCAAAGTACAGTAACTGCACTATGCATCAACAGTGGTCATGGCCTGTGTTGGAATGGATTGGACACTACATAAATAACAGTTCTAACCTAGTCAAGGAGGAGGGGCAGTGTTGGACCTCCTGTTAGGAAATGAGACGGGACAGGTGGCGGAGGTATGCGTTGGGGAGCACTTCGGGTCCAGTGATCACAATACCATTAGTTTCAATATAATTATGGAGAGGGTCAGAACTGGACCTAGGGTTGAGATTTTTGATTGGAGAAAGGCTAACTTTGATGAGATGCGAAATGATTTAAAAGGAGTGAACTGGGACATTTTGTTTTATGGGAAGGATGTAGAAGAGAAATGGAGGACATTTAAAGGGGAAATTTTAAGAGTACAGAATCTTTATGTTCCTGTTCGGTTGAAAGGAAACAGTCAAAGATTGGAAAGAGCCCTGGTTTTCAAGGGAAATTGGACATCTTGTTCGGAAAAAGAGGGAGATGTACAATAATTATAGGCAGCATGAAGTGAATGAGGTGCTTGAGGAGTATAAGGAATGTAAAAAGAATCTTAAGAAAGAAATTAGAAAAGTTAAAAGAAGACATGAGGTTGCTTTGGCAAGTAAGGTGAAAGTTAATCCAAAGGGTTTCTACAGCTATATTAATAGCAAAAGGATAACGAGGGATAAAATTGGTCCATTGGAGAGACAGAGTGGACAGCTATCTGCAGAGCCAAAAGAGATGGGGGAGATATTGAACAATTTCTTTTCTTCGGTATTCACCAAGGAGAAGGATATTGAATTATGTGAGGTAAGGGAAACTAGTAGAGTAGCTATGGAAACTATGAGATTCAAAGAAGAGGAAGTACTGACACTTTTGAAAAATATAAAAGTGGATAAGTCTCCAGGTCCTGACAGGATATTCCCTAGGACATTGAGGGAAGTTAGTGTAGAAATAGCCGGGGCTATGACAGAAATATTTCAAATGTCATTAGAAACGGGAATAGTCCCCGAGGATTGGCGTACTGCGCATGTTGTTCCATTGTTTAAAAAGGGTTCTAAGAGTAAACCTAGCAATTATAGGCCTGTTAGTTTGACTTCAGTGGTGGGCAAATTAATGGAAAAGATACTTAGAGATAATATATATAAGCATCTGGATAAACAGGGTCTGATTAGGAACAGTCAGCATGGATTTGTGCCTGGAAGGTCATGTTTGACTAATCTTCTTGAATTTTTTGAAGAGGTTACTAGGGAAATTGACGAGGGTAAAGCAGTGGATGTTGTCTATATGGACTTTAGTAAGGCCTTTGACAAGGTTCCTCATGGAAGGTTGGTTAAGAAGGTTCAACTGTTGGGTATAAATGCAGAAGTAGCAAGATGGATTCAACAGTGGCTGAATGGGAGAAGCCAGAGGGTAATGGTGGATGGTTGTTTGTCGGGTTGGAGGCAGGTGACTAGTGGGGTGCCTCAGGGATCGGTGTTGGGTCCTTTGTTGTTTGTCATGTACATCAATGATCTGGATGAAGGTGTGGTAAATTGGATTAGTAAGTATGCAGATGATACCAAGATAGGGGGTGTTGTGGATAATGAAGAGGATTTCCAAAGTCTACAGAGTGATTTAGGCCATTTGGAAGAATGGGCTGAAAGATGGCAGATGGAGTTTAATGCTGATAAATGTGAGGTGCTACACCTTGGCAGGACAAATCAAAATAGGACGTACATGGTAAATGGTAGGGAATTGAAGAATACAGTTGAACAGAGGGATCTGGGAATAACCGTGCATAGTTCCTTGAAGGTGGAATCTCATATAGATAGGGTGGTAAAGAAAGCCTTTGGTATGCTAGCCTTTATAAATCAGAGCATTGAGTATAGAAGCTGGGATGTAATGTTAAAATTGTACAAGGCATTGGTGAGACCAAATCTGGAGTATGGTGTACAATTTTGGTCGCCCAATTATAGGAAGGATGTCAACAAAATAGAGAGAGTACAGAGGAGATTTACTAGAATGTTGCCTGGGTTTCAACAACTAAGTTACAGAGAAAGGTTGAATAAGTTAGGTCTTTATTCTCTGGAGCGCAGGAGGTTAAGGGGGGACTTGATAGAGGTCTTTAAAATGATGAGAGGGATAGACAGAGTTGATGTGGATCAGCTTTTCCCTTTGAGAATAGGGAAGATTCAAACAAGAGGACATGACTTCAGAATTAAGGGACAGAAGTTTAGGGGTAACATGAGGGGGAACTTCTTTACTCAGAGTGGTAGCAGTGTGGAATGAGCTTACAGTGGAAGTGGTGGAGGCAGGTTCGTTGGTATCATTTAAAAATAAATTGGATAGGCATATGGATGAGAAGGGAATGGAGGGTTATGGTATGAGTGCAGGCAGGTGGGACTAAGGGAAAAAAGTTGTTCGGCACGGACCTGTAGGGCCGAGGTGGCCTGTTTCCGTGCTGTAATTGTTATATGGTTATATGGTTATAGTCTGCCTATTTCCCCCAGAAAAGTGCAATGGAATGTCATTTCTTTCCAGATGTCAGGAACATGTCCACCTACTTTCTCCCTTACTCAGTTCAATGCAGTAGGTTTGCACAACATGTTGACCTACTTTTGGGGAGAAATTAGCTCTGGGTTGCCCAGTTATTCTAGTTCTTACTGCCTTCAATCTACATTCCCGGGTTTCTTTGTACCAAAGAAGTATTAGAACAATGGTCGTGGTGACCTTGTTTTTCTCATTTACATCACAATTTCGTTGTACCATGTGCAATGACAATAAAGAGATTCATTCATTAATACTCTCACCAAGCATGTTTTGCATGACCTTGTGTTTTACCAATCACCATCTTGTTAAACTATTAAAAGTCAATGACAAACTCATCTCAACATCAACAAACACTAAGAGTAGACTCTCATTTGGTCAGTCGCGGTCAAATAAGAATTGTAACTCTTTTGTCTTAAGCCATCATTTCTTCCTATTTCCTAACTGTAAAGATGCAGAGGAAACAATCCATGTTTCCACCATTTCAGTTATTCCATCACCTCCTAAGAGGAAAATAAAATACATTTCAAGGTGACACAAAGAACTGCAGATTAGAATCTTGAACAAAACTCAAAATGCTGGAGTATTTCAGCTGGTCAGGCAGCATCTGTGGGGGAGGGGAATAAGTTCAAGGGATCAAGACTTTGTAAATTTGTACTCCCATACATGAGATCTTACACAATGTCAAAGTAATACATTGCACCTGAAAAGCCTTGGTAATGGCAAGTAAACAGCTTTGAAACAGTTCTTGACCTGCATTTGTGTCCGTGTGACTTGAGCAGCAACAGGTAAACTGCAGCCAAATGTATCTGGCACAGGTAGGTGTGTTAGATCGAAGATCATCTCTTAAAAGAAAAGACGACCAAAAATAATTTTGCACTCAGGTCCCTAACAATGTAATGCAGTTATTCAACTTGATAGGCATGTACAGTGGCTTGCAAAAGTTTTCATACCTCTTGAACTTTTCCACATTTTGTCACGTTACAACCGCAAACGTAAATGTATTTTATTGGGATTTTATGTGATAGACCAACACAAAGTGGTGCATAATTGTGAAGTGGAAGGAAAATGATACATGGTTTTCAAATTTTTTTACAAATAAAAAACTGAAAAGTGTGGCGTGCAAAAGTATTCAGCCCCCCTGAGTCAATACTTTGTAGAACCACCTTTCGCTGCAATTACAGCTGCAAGTCTTTTGGGGTATGTCTCTACCAGCTTTGCACATCTAGAGACTGAAATTTTTGCCCATTCTTCTTTGCAAAATAGCTCAAGCTCAGTCAGAATGGATGGAGAGCGTCTGTGAACAACAATTTTCAAGTCTTGCCAGAGATTCTCAATTGGATTTAGGTCTGGACTTTGACTGGGCCATTCTAACAAATGAATATGCTTTGATCTAAACCATTCCTTTGTAGCTCTGGCTGTATGTTTAGGGTCGTTGTCTTGCTGGAAGGTGAACCTCCGCCCCAGTCTCAAGTCTTTTGCTGACTCTAACAGGTTTTCTTCCAAGATTGCCCTGTATTTGGCTCCATCCATCTTCCCATCAACTCTGACCAGCTTCCCTGTCCCTGCTGAAGAAAAGCATCCCCACAGCATGATGCTGCCACCACCATGTTTCACAGTGGGGATGGTGTGTTCAGGGTGATGTGCAGTGTTAGTTTTCCGCCACACATAGCGTTTTGCATTTAGGCCAAAAACTTCCATTTTGGTCTCATCTGACCAGAGCACCTTCCTCCACATGTTTGCTGTGTCCCCCACATGGCTTGTGGCAAGCTGCAAACGGGACTTCTTATGGCTTTTTTTCAACAATGGCTTTCTTCATGCCACTCTTCCATAAAGGCCCGATTTGTGGAGTGCACGACTAATAGTTGTCCTGTGGACAGATTCTCCCACCTGAGCTGTGGATCTCTGCAGCTCCTCCAGAGTTACCATGGGCCTCTTGGCTGCTTCTCTGATCAATGCTCTCCTTGCCCGGCCTGTCAGTTTAGGTGGACGGCCATGTCTTGGTAGGTTTGCAGTTGTGCCATACTCTTTCCATTTTCGGATGATGGATTGAACAGTGCTCCGTGAGATGTTCAAAGCTTGGGATATTTTTTTATAACCTAACCCTGCTTTAAACTTCTCCACAACTTTATCCCTGACCTGTCTGGTGTGTTCCTTGGGCTTCATGATGCTGTTTGTTCACTAATGTGCTCTAACAAACCTCTGAGGCCTTCACAGAACAGCTGTATTTATACTGAGATTAGATTACACACAAGTGGACTCTATTTACTAATTAGGTGACTTCTGAGGGCAATTGGTTGCACTGGATTTTATTTAGGGGTATCAGAGTAAAGGGGGCTGAATACTTTTGCACACCACACTTTTCAGTTTTTTTATTTGTTAAAAAATTTGAAAACCATGTATCATTTTCCTTCCACTTCACAATTATGCGCCACTTTGTGTTGGTCTATCACATAAAATTCCAATAAAATACATTTACGTTTGTGGTTGTAACGTGACAAAATGTGGAAACGTTCAAGGGGTGTGAATACTTTTGCAAGCAACTGTACATGATAGCAGTATTACTGACATCTGTGTTCTCCCACAGAACACTATGACATAGAGCAGTAACATCCTATGTGGAAGAACACATGGGTGTATCAGTGTAGGATAAGCTTTACCTAACTCATTGCATAATTTAATTATCCAAAGGGCAAAATTATTCCATTTAATTTGGAGCCAGATACAAGAGCTGAAAAGAGAACATGGTGCACAATGCCACACAGATTTGCTATTAAACTGGAGTGGACTTAACCTTGCTCTTCACTGTTGCCCCAAAATGAGATGCATTCAATGGGGGAGTGTTTGCTGCTCTTAACAATCTATCCTTATACTGCAGTACTCACTATGGGTCATTGGTGAACCTGGGTGATCGGGGCAGTGGGAATCCATACAGATGACAGTACAACACATCAAAGCAGTAGCAGCACATCTCTGCGGTCACCACCAAGTTCCTCACATTCAGTCCACTGGTCCCACTGTGTCCAGTCCCGTTTGGACGACTTCCCACTGCAATCAGCCCAGTCACTGAGCTGAGTGTAGAGTTTAAGGAGTTCAGGCTCCCATTGCTCTCCCTGTTGTTCCTCTCGCAATGGTTCTGGCTGTAGTTGTGGTTCTGGCTGTAGTTGTGGTGGTTCCCCAGGGCTGTTCCAGACTGCAGACTAGACACCGAGCCACAGCCTAGGCCGGTGCCTGAGTGATTCAGCTGGTTGTGCACATTGCTGCCCGATAGCTTCGGCTTCTTTACTCCACAGCAACCCGCTGCTATCTTCTGCTCGAGCGTCGGCTCTGCTTGTAGGCACCGCCTCTTTCCCATCCTCCTCGGCAACACAGTGTCAACACGGCACCCTGAGCAAGAGAATGCCCAACAATTAGAGATACAGAAATGAGACACCAACTGCGATTGGAGAACAAACAATGTAAATGCAGTTTATCACCAAAGTGGTGCTGTCAGCAAGACGTGGTCACATAACTTGCATAAGTAAAACTGCAGCAGTTCAACCCCATCCCAAGCAAAAAATACATCATAAAGTAGCAACTGAACCATGATATATATTACTCCAGATTTCAGACTTACATTTTGTACTTCCAAACTTGGATTCAGTCCCAAAATTATATTGTGATTTTTAAATCACAAGGTAAAAGCTAAACCCAATGATAGTTATTTCAGATACATTTGTCCTACCAATGTCACGGCAGCTCCTTACTGAATAATCACGCCAGTCCCCTACTCCACAGCTGAGCAAGCTAGCTTCCTCAGGCACCTATCGGTTTGTTTTTTTAAAGCCTCTACTGACTTTTTATATCACCCCTGAATTCCATATCATAACCACACCCTGTTGAAAAGAGTTTCAAGTTTCCTCTCTATCATTTGCTTTCAATCCAACCCTGTCCCTGATCTTCAGACTCCCCACCAACTGAAAAACCTCTTTAGCTTTCTAAACCCATCATGGTCTTCCCTAGTTCTAAATTAAAATTATTTCCAGCTGATCAAGACAAAGAACCTAAATGTCCCCAGTTTAACTGTAGTACCTCACCCTGAAAACCATTCAAGCTAATAATCCTGCACAATCTAAAATCTTCATATTCTACAAATCTGCTCAGAGTAAGGAATAGGGTGCACAAAGGAAATATAGCAGTAGCTGTGAGCAAATAAAAGAAAAACACATAAATGGATTTAGAGTGCACGTGCACAAAGACATTGTATGGTGATGAATGCTAGTCAGCAGCAAAGGCAAATAGATGTGGGATTATAATAATATTGTAATAAATGAAACAAGGTTCAACAAAAAAAAGGGCAGGACTAGGTATTCTGTGTTCCAGGAGCAAGGTGTTCCGAAAAGATAGGCAAGAAGAAGTAAGGTGGTTGAAATAAAGGAAGATATTATTGAAAAAAGATGCACAGTGCCAGAGTAACTCAGAGGGCCGGGCAACATCTCTGGAGAAAATGGATAGGCGATGTTTCTGGTCAGGACCTTTCTTCAGACTGATTGTCGTAAGGGATAGAAAGCTGGAAGAGAGGTGGGTATGCGGGACAACAGCTAGCAAGCGATAGGTGGATACAGGTGTGGGGGGGAGGGGTTGATTGGCAGATGGGTGGACAAAGGCTGGAGACGGAAAGGCGACAAAAGGCTATGAGAAAGGAGAGAAGGCGAATGAAATGTGAAGCCAGAGGAAGGGATGTAGGTGGAAGGGGAAAGAGAAGGAGGGATAGTGGAAGAAACATGTGCGCATTCAGGTGGGGCATGGGAAAGAGAGGGAGGAGGGGGAGAAAAGAGGGGGGTTGGTGAGTTACCTAAATTGGAGAATTCAATGTTCATACCCATAGGTGGTAAGCTACACAAGCAGAATACGAAGTGCTGTTCCTCCAGTTTGCGAGTGGCCTCACTCTGGCAATGGAAGCTCAGGACAGGTCAGATTGGGAATAGGAAAGGGGCGTTAACCGAGCACAAATGTTTGGGGAAACAGTTGCCCAGTCTACGCTTGGTATCGCCGATGTAACGGAGGCCAGTCTCTAACCTCATCTACTGAATGCAGTGAATGAGGTTAGAGGAGGTGCATGTGAACCTCTGACTCACCTGGAAGAGCTGCTGGTCCCTGGATGGATGTGACGAATGAGGTATAGGGACAGGTGTTGCACCCTCTGTGGTTGCAGGGGGAAATGTACCTAGGTAAGAGAGTGGTTTGGGTGGGAAGAGATGAGCGCAGCAACAAGTTGCAGAGGGAGCGGCCTCTGCAGAAAGCAGAAAGGGATAGGGGTGGGAAGATGTGACTGGTGGTGGGATCACGTTGAAGGGGGCGGAAATGTTGGAGAATGAAGTGTGGGATGTGGAGGCTGGTGAGGTGATTGATAAGGACCAGGAAAGGCAAGATATTATTGTGATAGGGGGCGAGATATCCTTGGCAAATCGTGACAGAATCCATTTGTCTTAAATTGTGTTAAATAATGTCAGAAGGTGAACAAATCTGCAGGGAAACTACTGAAAAGTTCATTGATTTTCAGTGGAAACACAAGGTTCCGCAGATGTAGCAATCTTGGGCAAAACACAAAGTGCTGGAGAAACTCAGCAGGTCAATAAACCCAAATCTTGATTGGAACAGGATTATAGTAGCTCAATGAAAGGAGCACTTTCGGAAATACATTTGAGAGAATGCCATAGTGATCCTGCCCATGAAGATGGAGGCATTGTCGGAGAATGAAGGAGAATGGAGAATGAAGCAAGCAACATGCCAATTGGAGGACCACCTGTAATTGGGAGGACCTGCTGGGGGCAACTTCCAGGTGGTGTTCCCATGCTTGTGCTGCCCTTGTCCTTCTACCTGGGACAAGTTGTGGATTTGGAAGGTACTGTCCAAGGAGTCTTGGCGAGTTGCTGCAATGCATCTGTAGATGACACAAACTGCTGCAATTGTGCATCAGAGGTGCAGCGACTGTATATTGTGGATGAAGTGTCTATCAAACAGGCTGGTGTGTTCTGAATGGCGCAGTGCTTCTTGCGAATTGTTGAAGCTGCACACATTAAGGCAAGGGGAGAGTATTCCATCACACTCCTGACTTTTCTACTACAGTAAAGGAACCAAAATGGGAGTTCCCTGTAAGATAAATGGAGTGAAGAAGGAAAGAAAGGAAAAAGGTACTACAAAAATCAGGTCAAAAACCACAGATACAATCTGGGTGTATACATTTTGCCAATAGAGGCGGCAAAAAGGAAACCAATGTCAGCAAAGAGGTAAAGCAAGAACAGGTCATATGATCTCTCAGGTCTGCTGCGCCATGCAGTAAGATCTGCTGCGCCATGCAGTAAGATCATGCCTGATCTGGCCTTAGCCTTGGCTCAGCATATCCCCATGTCTAATAAACTCCATGATATACCAAAAATCTATCTAAGCCTTGAATATAATCAATAATCTGCCTCTACTGCTATTTGGGAAAAGAGAATTCCAGGGAATCACAATTAAAGGCAGAAAAATACTTCTTCATTTCAGTCCTAAATAAGTGGCCACATTCTAAAAAAATATAAGTATGACCAAAATAAGTGTACCAAAAGTAAGAATAACTATGTTGCTTAGGTCTATATTCCTCCATGTGGTGAAACATCCTTTCAATATCTACCTTGTCAAGCTCGTTCACAATCGCATGTTTAACAAGATCATCTCTCATTCTTCTCAACTCCAGTGTGTAGGATGAACTGGTGCCTTCCCACACAAGTCAAATCAGGTGAACCTTCCCCAAATTTCTAATGCAAATGTACCTCTCCTTTCACGAGAAGTAAACTTAAAATAGTAAGCAGTTAAAATGAAGGTAAATATAAAAATCTTCTGTCAGTATTGAGTAGCAAGTGGGTAGTAAGAGGAAGTGGGTGGTAAGATGGAATGAAGGGATATGCATCATGTACAGACGGAGGCGATTACTTTAACTTGGCATCGAGTTCAGGAGAGACATTGTGGGATTAGAGATAAAGAGGCAGAAGGCATGGCTGAAATTGTACAACCACCTTGCAACCGTCTTTACACAGGAAGAGAATGCTGTCATAATCTCAATAAAATGGGATTAAACAGAGAAGGAGGTGAAAACTAACAACAAGGAACAATCATTGAATATCTGCCTATGCTTAAAGTAATGGCGTCACCAGATGTGAGGGAGGAGAATGCCTCTCATTTTACTGAGGGGGGTGGCGCTGAAGGTCGCTGTCCGTTTGACAAGGAGGTTTATCACGTCCTCCAACTGTCCCATTATAAAGTGGTACTGCCAGAGACTGGAAAATGGCAAATATAACACCCTTGTGTTACAAATGAAATGTAAAGATATGTCCAGCAACTACAATGCTAGCAACTAAGAGGTTGTGAGAGGTTTTAAAAACAAATAATCAAGGAAAACATTAATGTGCACTTGGGAGTTCATTAAACAAAAATGTATCCTCCTTCTCGAACAACCTTTCCTTTTGCATTAAATAGGCACAAGAGTATAAAAGTTGAGTTTCACAATGAAGGTAAACAGATTGACTTGAGAATTAGATTATGCTGCGTGGAAATTCTACTGCTGTTTTTTGCCTGGTAGAAAATAACAATGTGATTTGCTCACACTGCTTTAAAAAAAAGCATCGCTAAGATAGTTACAAAATAGCATTGTTGAATTCCCTGGTATAGCACATGTTATTTCTGCTGCAGCAGCTGCCTGTACATAGATACACAGCTGCAACCTCAGCAGCCAAGCTCAAAAAGTGCTGAAACCAGGTAGCATTCTTCCAACTTCTGGAGAGTGTTGCTTAATAAAGCAAGGCTGGAGCAATGATTGGAGCAGTATATGTGGTGTGGAACCCAACCCATTGGTGGGATGTTTGTTGTGCTCAGGGACCATGGAGTGCCTCACAGGCTACAGCCAGGCACACCCACCAGGGAAGTATCTTTAAGGAGAAACAGTCCTAGCAAGAAATGCCATGATCTCACCAGATTGATGAAGGCAGATCCTCAGCATTTAATTCTTCTTCATAACATCTGTAGACTTTATACTCATCTCCATTCAAAATTTGTTAACACTTTTCCCTAACATTTCATCTCAGCCACAAACAGCTCATTCCTTCCTTCCCACATCCTTCCTGCATGGTTGCCCAAACCTCTCCACATAGAACCTTTCAAAAACTAAATGTTTTCTCTCTCTGTTTCACAGAAGCATTTTCTGATGCTTTCAAGTACACCACCAACTTTTCTACAACTCCCTGGAGACGAAAGAAACAGTGGATGCTGGAATCTTGATCAAAATACAAACTGTTTGTGGGAACTCAGCGGGTGGATGGAATGGACAAGTAAAATTCTGGGTCGGGACAACTCCCCGAGTCACCCTTACAATTTCACCAGCATCCACTTCCATCCAAAGGCAGCTTCTCTTCAGATAACGGAAAATACAATACCCACCCTTTGACCTCTTCCACTTTTACAATCCCAGGACCTAATAGTCCTTCCAACTGAAGAAACAATTCATTGGGATTTCTTCAGATTTAGTGAACTGCATTCAGTGCTCAGTAGTGGTCTCCTCCATACTGGAGGGGAAACAAAAGCATATTTGGTAATGCCTTTGCTAAACATCACCATTCTATCATTAAAGATGACCCCGAGCTTCCTAGTTTACTCTCACTTTGATTTTCGCTCCATTTCTTCTCCAGCCTGTCTTCAGAATCTTGAATCCCAAAGTAAGCACAAGAAACAGCTTCTGACCTTGTGTCAGGTCTAATGGAAGGCCTTCGACCTGAAACGTTAACTCTGTTCCTCTCTCTAGAGATGATGTCTGACCTGCTAGGTATTTTCGGCATCTTGATTTTTTTCTCTTGCCCTTCTCCTCAATCATCTCTTCTTTACATCTCCATACTGATCAGCTGTAATTAATAGGCCTGCCTTGACCATCCTCACTGTATGTGTAAGAGTATTTGATATTTAAGGAGGGGCAAAAGGAAAGCAAAGCAAGGTAGCACAATTAAAGAGGAACATTAGTTTGGTAGTGAGAACTTACTTTGGCTCAGGGACAATTGAAGATGATAGAAAATTGGAAAGACACGTAAATGCAGAAAGCTTCTATAGATATTTAAATAGGAGAAGACTAGCAAGGGAAAATGTGGGTCCCTTATAGACAAAAACGATTGGGACTAAGCAAAGACAGTTAGCTCTCAGTCGGTCTTCAAAGAAAACATCAAAGAATTGCCAGAAACACTAGCGAGCCAAGTCTTCGTGCAAATGATGGAATTTAGTCAGAGATTCTACCACTCACCTACACAACAGGGGCAATATAGTGACATAGTCTGAAGAAACATAGAAACATAGAAATTAAGTGCAGGAGTAGGCCATTCGGCCCTTCGAGCCTGCACCACCATTCAATATGATCATGGCTGATCATCCAACTCAGTATCCTGTACCTGCCTTCTCTCCATACCCCCTGATCCCTTTAGCCACAAGGGTCACATCTAACTCCCCCTTAAATATAGCCAATGAACTGGCCTCAACTACCTTCTGTGCCAGTGAATTCCAGAGATACACCACTCTCTGTGTGAAAATCACCACTCTCTGTGTGAAAAGGGTCTCAACCGAAAACGTCACCCTTTTTTTCTCTCCAGAGATGCTGCCTGTCCTGCTGAGTTACTCCAGCATTTTGCATTTACCGATAAATTTACCTGTTACCCTGAACATGTTAGGGACATGGGAGGAAACCAAATCACCCGAGGAAAACTATGCGGTCGCAGGGAGAATGTGCAAACTTCATCACAGGTCAGGAATCCAGGCTTCTGGAACTGTGAGACAGCAGCTCCTCTAATAATAGAGGGGGGAAAAAAGAGAAAATTTAGTGAAACCAAAAGGTGAAAATCCCCAAGGGCTCTATTATCTATCTCAGTCTTGTCAGTTGAGTCAGAAATGGTGAAAAGTGCTAGTTACAATGAAAGGAAAACACAGATCTAATGATCCATTAGCCCATCAGAAGTAGAGAAAATCGAAATCAATAACACAGATGTAATTACAAAACATCTAGAAAAGATGACAGGACTGAGCAGTGAGCATGGACATAAACGGAAAATTATTTCTGACCAATCTATTAAAGCTCTTTGAGGATGTAACTGGCAGAATAGAGTTCATAGTTATACAGAATGAAAACAGGGGGTTTAACTAATTCACCCATGCCAACCAAGTTGTTCAATAGACAAGGAGGAAATCAGTGCATGGAAGTTTAGCATTTAGAGATGCAACGTTGAAACTGGCCCTTCGGGCCACCGAGCTCATGTCGAACATTGGTCACCCGTACATTGGCTCTATGTTATCCCACCTCCACATCCAACACACTAGAGGCAATTTACAGAAGCCAATTAACCTGCACATATTTGGAAATATGGGAGGAAGCCAGAGTATCCAGAGAAAAACCACGTGGTCACAGGGCAAACATACAAACGCCGCACATAGTCTGGATCAAACCTGGGTCTCTGGCATTATGATGCAGAATGTTTACCGTTGGGCCACTGTGCCACCCTGTTTCCAGAAGTTTTTCAAAAGGTTAGTCAATGAGATTGCAGCACATGGACAATAAATTCAAATGATGTGAGAATTGGTTAACAGATAGAAATCAAAGAGTGGGAATAAATGGATCATTCTCAGGTTGACAGCCTAGGATTAGATATTAATTGTAGGGCCCAGCTATACTCAATAATTAACTGTATGTTGGATGAGGAGGCAATATGTCACATTCAAAATTTGCTCAAGATAATAAAAATGTGGGATTGTGATCAGACATGAGAATGTGAGGACATGCCAAGACCATACATGCAAAATAAGTGCATGGTTGAAAACATGGTAGATGGAATACAAATGTGAAAGAATGCAAGGTCAATTAGTTCACAGAGAAAGGCATGGCATTTTATTTTCAAATGGTGATGGATTGGGAAGTGTTCAGTGTGATCTGAACACTTCAGATCAATGTGGAAGCTTAATATGGAGATGCAGCATGCCATTAGGAAGGCAATGGGTATGTTGTTTTTTATTATGAGAGAATTTGAGTACAGGAGAAAATATGTCTTACTGCAAATCTAGAAAAGCTTTGATGAGACTACATCTGGGGCACTGTTACAGTTTAAGTCCCTCAAACAAAAAACTCACAAATGGTGGCCAGAGCTAAAATGGGACAACAGATGAAGTGCCGTAAAGCATATTTTATTAGGGGCAGTAACCCAAGAAGAGAGCCCCTGAGTTTAGACCGCAGAAGTTTACAATCCCATTGTAGTGAGCCTGGGCAGTTCATCTCACACGTGTAGTATTTAAATCCAAGCCAGGAATCTTGTGATTTAGTATAATGAGTGATAAGCAAGAACAGTGAATCAAATTGGAGTTATTAGAAATCAATTATACACCAGCATGTCTAAGTAATGAGTACTAATGAAGGCCAAGTTGTATTTAACCATTGTTTGCGTCTTTGTTTGACACATCAGTTGATACCCTGTGGAGTAAATAGGGTCACCATACTGGTGTCAAAGAGATACAGCATAAACAGGCTGCTGGGCCAACCATGTCCCCTGCCAGCTATCAACTATTCATTTACACACCTAATTCTCCCCACATTCACATCTCCCACCTTCCTCCCTCACCCACATCAGATTCTAACATTGATTTACACAACACAAGTCTTTGGGATGTAAGAAGAAAGTAGAGGACCCAGGCAAGCCCAGGCAGTCACAAGGAGAGCAGGCAAACTGCACACAGACAATACCCAAGGTCAGGATTGAACCCAGATCAGTGGTGCTGTGAAACATCAGCTGTACTACAAGTTGCATTCTTACCCTTTCACCTGGCTTAAGGTGCGACACCTCCTTAGGTCTCCTTTTGGAGACAGGGTATTTCCCTTTCTCTCTTCTCTGTCTGCTTATTTCAGGTGGAATCTTAGGCCAGCAACTTTGACCCAACCTCTCAATTTAGCGCAGGCCTTTGAAACCTGGCAACATCCTTGTAAATCTTTTCTGCACTATTTCCAGACATCTTTCCTATAGCAGGGTGACCAAAACTGAACATAATACTCCAAATGTGGCCTCACCAACATCTTGTTCAAATGCATCATAACATCCCAACTTCTATACTTAATACCCTAACTGATGAAGGCCAATGTACCAAAAACCTTCCTTACAATCATATCTACCCGCGATGCCACCTTCAGAGAACTGTGTACCTATACACCAAGATCCCTGTGCCCTACAACACTCCCCAAGATTTCACTATGAAGGTCCTGCCCTTGTTTAACTCCCAAATGCAACACCTCGGACATATCTGCATTAAATTCCATGAGTCATTCCTTCGCCCACTTGCCTAGCTGATTAAGATCCTGCTGTCATTCTTGATAACCATCTTCACTGCTACGATACTATCCACTTTACTGTCATCTACAAACTTACTAATCATGCATTCTACCTTCTCATCCAAATTGTTAATATAAACTACAAACAGCAATTGGTCCAGAAACAATCCTTTACAAGTCACAGTCCAGCCTTCCTTCCATGAAGCCAATTCTATATCCAGTTAGCCAGCTGTCCCTGGATCTCAGCTGGTCTAACCTTCCAAAGCAGCCTACCATGTGGAACCTTATCAAAGGCCTTGCTGAAGAGACTACACGATGATCTATACAAGCTTCTTCTGTTCCTCTCAGAAGTGAATAGACAATCTCTGCAGCTTCTTCTACCTCCCTTGGGCTGAACGATTAGCGCAGTACAAGTATATTTCTCTGTAAATTCATTTTCAACAGATAACAACCCCCAGTTTACTGCATCCTTGTCTGAAATGCCGTTTCTGGACGACTCAGCCACTTGAAAATGGTGATTAATTGAGTGTGATCCATCCCAGGAAGATACAAAAAGAATCAACCATTACTACCAGGTAGCTTTTGGCCCTGGTTATGAAGAGATCCGATGCCATGTTCACCCAACGTCAATCCACCACCCCATGCTTATATAAAGTACTCTTGCTGCCTTGATTTCTCAGAATGATACACATTATTTTTGGCTGAAGTCCTTCACTTCTGCATCTATTTCAGGCCCATTACAATGATTCACAAGCTCTCCCAAAGCAGCTGTTCACTCCCAAATGTGACAATGTAACGGAGCATTTGTCTCCCGTGAGTCTGTTCTTCCATTTGTTAAAGTATCCCTTGTCATATTCTGTAGTTTCTGGTGCGTCTGAGTTGTCAAGAATCACCCTCTCCCTTTGTACCCTCTATGCCATCACTCTCACACTCGTGCTGCTTCTACAACATCCTTCAACCCCTTTCTGCGTTGTCTCTCGCACACAACAGCAATGACTCGACCACTACACCTGCATTACTCAGCCACTGACTCAACAGCATAGTGTCCATCTCTATATTATTTCCTTCACCTGACATTCACCAGTTTTATATGTACTATGACAGTGCCATATGCCCTCATTAACTCTCACAATTGCTCTCTCTATTACAAACCAATCGAAAGGGACATGCAGTTGTAAGAGAAGCCAATATGGAAACCCTGTTTTAAGTGTCAGATATGCAAGTCTCAAGGACTAGGGGAGTTGCTAGTGACTGTGACCTCCCTAAGAATAGCTACTTTCCCCTGATCTTGTCATCATTACAATCTTCTTTTCCTGTCAATGAGTGGTCTTTTCAGATAAGTGGGAAATATCAAGCCATTATTGAGATGGAACAAATGGCTAATTACATATATAATTGAATTACACTTGCCCAATTGGCCACCCATATAGTGTGAAAAGTTCACAAATGCATATAATTAGATTTAAAAAAACAAGTGAAAGTGACAGTAGTACAGTTATGTGTCTATCGACATAACTTTGACGTTTTGGCATCAATGTAAAATTTTAAAAGTTGAATTTGAACAAAGTAACAGAAGTATCATGATATAAATAGAGACCATACAAAATTATATTGAGGTGTAATTGCAGGCTTGGTTCCAACTTATTTTTAGTATAATTATAGGCCAGAACTATACACAGTACTTCAAGTGCACTCCCACCAACACCAGGTACAATTGTAGCAAGACTTCCCTTCTCTTATATTCCATCCTCTCGGTTTATTCAGATGCGATTACAAGCTAGATAATCAATTAAAATGAAGACAATTAGTCTTTCAAATGATTTATACAGCAATGTGATTACTAACCTCAGTGTATTACAATTTAACGCAACCAGGTTTTACGATAGATTTTGTGCTGAATATAATAGGTAATTAGACTTAATATTGGATTATAACGAGTAATTCTGAATCTGCACTATTATGAGGAGAAAATTACTGCCCTTCTGCTGGATTATTATAAAAATAAATTCAAAATTTGAACTGAATTATATAGGGCTATGATTACAGGTTTTGTGCTGTGTTTCACTCTGGTGGGGTAATTGCAGGCTCTGCTGGATCACAGATTTCCACTCGATTGTTACAAGGTTAGTTACAAGCGTTATGCTGGACTAGTTATCTTTGTATTAGACAATATAAATGTTGATGAATTACAATGGGGATGAAGGATTATATTTTTATAATTATAATACTGATATGATATATCAGTCTGAAGGGTCTCAACCCGAAATGTCATCTATCCATGTTCTCCAGAGATGCTGCCCGACCTGCTGAGTTACTCTAGCACTGTGTGTCCTATAATGGGGCAATTGACGTCTGTATTCTGGATATAATCTTTATAGTGCAGCGAGTTATAATTACAGTATTTGGAATGCCTGCATCTACGATCATTAGATCCTGTCATAAGCACAGAATGAGGTCATTGATAAAAGAGGGAAATCCTCTTTCGTTCAATAAAATGATACCTGATACCTCAACTCCAATTTCCTGCTACTTCCCCATTACGTTCAACTATCCAACAGTACAAAAAAATTGAACATAGTCAAGGTTGGGCTAGACAATTATCTGTTTCATGACACCATAAGCAAATAAATTCTTCCTCATCTGTTTACATAGGCAACGACATTATTGTGAAAGTATACCCTCTGTTTCTAAGTTGCCCCATCCTAACAGTTCCTACTTTGTCATACTCCTACAATTTACCCAGTAAGGTAATCTCATTCTTTAACTGCAATGTGTATAGGCCAAATCTTTCATGAATCAATCCCTTTATTCTACTTATGTAGGAAAGAACGGCAGATGCTGGTTTAATTGAAAGTAGACACAAAATGCTGGAGTAACTCACCGGGACTGGCAGCATCTCTGGAGAAGGGATGGGTGAAGTTTCAGGTCTAGAAGGGTCTCAACCCGAAACATCACCCATTCCTTCTCTCCAGAGACGCTGCCTGTCCCGTTCCTTTATTCTACTTTCTAGCATGTGTTCGATATAAATAAGGCAGCCAGAACGGCGCACAGTACTTCAAGTCCATTCCCACTGGTACTCTGTACAAATGTAGAAAGACTTCCATAGTCTTCTAGTCCATCCTCTTTGCATGAAAAGTCAATGTTCCATTTGCCTTTACGATTACTTGTAAC
Organism: Amblyraja radiata; assembly: GCF_010909765.2. Taxonomy (NCBI): domain Eukaryota; kingdom Metazoa; phylum Chordata; class Chondrichthyes; order Rajiformes; family Rajidae; genus Amblyraja; species Amblyraja radiata. The sequence continues at coordinate 30,135,347 of NC_045968.1, forward strand.
GGAATGAAACTTCCTGTGCAAGAATATTTTTTTCAGCAGCAGGTTCTCTCCATATAAACAATATTCAGCTCTTTTACATTATTTCCAAAGCAAATAAACTTTATATTCCTTTTATACTCATGCAAAATTTTTGTCATTCTCTGAACCTCTATATTTCCAGACTTGGTCTTCCTTTCAACATGCATTCCAAACAAATTCATATCATCAATAAATTAGATCATTATGCACTTGGTGCTTTGATCATTAATAGTTGAGCTTGCTACAATGATCCCTGAGGCTACAATTCACTAACCCAAAAATGACCCATTTATCATGACTCATTAATATCCAGTTCTCTGTTCATGCCAGTATATCACTCCCACAATCATGGGCTCTTACCTTGAACAGACAAGTTTTGTGTGCTTTCTATTAAATACCTTTTGGAAATCCAACTGTTGGTGTTTCACATCCACAAAAACCTGATACATGTGTGCGCAGTTCTGGTTATCCCATTACAGGAAGGATGTGAAGGCATTGGAAAGGGTGCAGAATTTCTTTTACGAGGATGCTGCCTGGATTAGAGTGCATTCGCCAAAAGAGGTTGGACAAACATGGATTGTTTTCTCTGGAGAGTTAGAACTCGAGGCGAGACCCGACAGAAGGATATAAAATAATGAGAGGCATGGACAGGGCAGACAGTCAGAACCTTTTTCCCCCAGGATGGAGATGTCAAAGACGAGAGGGCATATAGTCTTATGGTCAAAGGGGGAAAGTTTAAAGGAGATGTGCGGAGGATATTTATTTTTACACATAGAATGGTAGGTAGTGGTGGAAGCAGATACAATAGTGGTGTTTAAGAGGCTTTTAGATAGGCACATACATATGTAGGGAATGAAGGGATACAGGCAGAGGAGCTTAACTTGGCATCATGTTCAGCACTAAGAGCCTGTCCATATGTTGTGCTGTTCTATCTTTGTCAAGCATGATTTACCTTTCCTAATACAGTCATCATGGTATTATGATTTTCTAAGTGTCCTTATACCATTTCCTTAATCATGGATTCTGGCATTTTGCCAGTCCCTTTTGTTTTCTTTATTTTTTTCAATAAATGTTTTTTTGTGTGCAGATTTCCAATCAACTGGAACCATTCTACTATATAGGAAATGTTTTAAACTCACAACTGATACATTCGCTTCACACGAGCCCCAGGACACGGACAATCTAGTCTAGGGATCTTGTCAGCTTACAGTCATATTAATTTTCCAGATGCCTTTGTCACAGAGAGAGTATTTAAAGTTCCTCCAATCCCCACCCCTCTCTATTTTCTATTATTTTTGGAATGTTTTTCAGTGCAACAAATACAAGATGTGTTCAAAGTCAGTTGCTTCCTCATTATAAATGCAGAGTGTTACCTGCTAAAGAACTACCATTCACCATATTCGATCGTTTTGTACTCTTAATTTTCTTATTTCTTTGCTAGCTTACTTTCATCATCTATTTTCTCCCTTTTTAAAATAAACTTGGTCCTTAGCGTCTGTATTCTTTCTTTGAAAGAGCTCGCACTTGGTCACACAACCTATTTCCTCTTGTGTATGACCCTGTAAAATGTTCAAACTCATGTAATTGCAATTCCAAATTAAAAGTTATTTATGGAATCAGCCTCCATCACCTCTCAGGCAGGGTGTTCCCCAATAACTAGTGAAAACATCATCCCCAATTTTTTGCCAATAATTTTAAATCTACAATGTCTGGTTATTGATCCACTTTCCAGATGGAATAGTTTTCTCTATCAAAACCACTTGACGTCCAGAAAATCTGTACAGCTTCTCTCAATCTTTTCTAACTAACATTCCTAGCATTCATGTCTCTCCTCACTAGTCCCTGGTAAAGCATAAAGAATAGTTCACATTTCTCCACTCGAGGCCAAATTTCTGATCGTGGAATTTCTGATCTTTGTCTACTGCTATGGTTATAAACTGAAGTAAGTCACACAGCACAGAAAGAGTCCATGTCGCTCATTGTATTTATCTATACTAGTCCCATTTATTCACACATGCTTCCTTGAACCTCCTTTTCTACTTGCCTTATTATATTAAGGGTCCTGTATCTCCAGCCACGGGTTTGATAATCTCCAACTCTGTCCGTGCACAATGAACACATCTTCCCTTTACCATGCGGATTTCCTCCGGGTGCTCAAATTTCATTCCTTATTCTAAAGGCACAGTGGGCAAACCTTCCATTGTAAACAGCCTCTGGGGCTGATGGGTAGTAGCAGAATTGTGGTTGGGGGAGTTAATGAGAAAGACTCGATTACAGGGGAATAAATGGGATATTGGATTGATCCGAGACAGGCTCCAATGGTTTCCTTCCATTTGAGAAAAAACAAGTGAAATATTTCAAAAAATTTAATTTATCATGTACTGCATTTCGAAGATGCATACCTTAACTTCTTTGAACATTTGCTATGACTTAGTCCATTTCACTGTTGAAGTGCATAATTATGCTCATGCCAGCTACTTTTCCAGGTTCATAATCATCATAACTGTGCATCTAATATTCACGTCCAAGGCATTTGTGAAAATCGAAAAGAGCATTGGATTAACTTTGGTTGCTTTCCTTTTTCATTTTAATGAAATATTTCTCAGCATAATAGCTAAATGCCTTCAATTTCATCACTATGAGCTGTGCCCTACATTAGCAGTACATGTAAGGTTTGGCCGCTTATAATGGGATAATTGCTGAATTTTAAATGGATTATAATGGGGGGTAATTACTGCAGTATTTCTGGATTCTACTCGGATACAATCACAGTCTCTGCATTAAATTATACTGAAGTGTGACTGTAGACATTGCATGAGTAATACTCATGTAACTGTAGAATTTCTGATGAATTATATGGTTATTATGTGGTTTTCTTTTCAAACAAGATATTACAAAGGTGGGATGACAGATCTCTGAATTTTCATGGAGAAAGTTTCTTTCTCTGGATTAAAACTGGATAACCATTGCAGCGCCCTTACAGACTCTCCAATAGATTGTAATGTATTCTGGTCAATGATGAAACAAAGTAGAAAACCTAGTGGCAAGATTGGAAAAAGATTTTGAGATATTATTTAAAGATTATGGGTATTTATGTGCAGACAGATCTGGATATATGCAAATATTAGCAATGCAGCAATTATGTGAGAAAATAAAATGTCTGGCCTGTATTACAAAAGTTACAAGTACAAGAAGTCTTCTTGGAATTTATCAGGGCTTAGGCAAGACCAGAACTGGAATTCTGGACATAGGCTTGGTCCATACTCCAGTTTGCAGAAATTTGCAAAGGAGGCGGATCAGAGGAGATTCAAGATTTAACTGTTTTCTTAAGACGGAAAAAAAGAAATCACAGGACCTACACACTCTTCAGCTTTGAAGCAATTTCACTGAATCACTGGGGAGTTTGCACATTCTCCACGGAAGGTTGGAGGGTTAGCCGTCTGTTGTAAATTGTAGGTAAGTGGCAGAACCTTGGGGGGGTTTGGCAGAATGAGAATGTGGGCAGAATAAAAATTCAGATTAATGTAGGATTAATTGCCGGTCGGAGCAGACTTGATGGGCTGCTCCTCGAGGTACCTCTCAATGATTTCAGATTATCAATAATCTCACAATGTCAAAACAGGTTTGAGGGTAAATGGCCTACTCCTAGTCCTAAATCTCATTTTTTTGTGATGTTTGTGATGAGATATTACAGTTCAATTATTCAGTTTTGCACTGGATTATAGTGGAATATCTATAACCTAGCATGGGTGTTCTGGATTCTAAATAATGCAATCTCTGAGCTGGATTAAAATGTGCTTAATGACAGGTTGGTCATTCACGTTTTGTAATGGATCATAGAGTTATCGTCATGCCATTTTAATGCAGTGCATTAATAGAATAGGGATAATATGAATAGACAAACTGGATTGCTGTTAAGGTTACACGTTCCACACTCACTCAAAGCATTGTTAAGCACAGTGTTGGAACATAATAGGTGTAATTACTAATTTTATACAGTTAGTCTAAGATAATTATAGCCTTCCTAACAGGTTACATAACAAACATACTACAGGTTTTAAATGAGATTATATGCAGGAGAATATGATGGGGCTAACTAGTTTTTACATTGGATTTTTGAGACTTAACTACAAGCTTTTTATTGAGATATTGATTTACAATTATAGCATTTGTGTTGGATTATAATTGAATAATTATAATTTCTGAACTGGATTATAGGGAGGTACAATGTGTGGATTATATTATAAACACTATAAATACTAGCAACAAAATTTTGTTCAGACCGCAAGGTCTGAATGACAATAAAGACTACTTTGACTTTGACTTTGAAAATAATCCATGATTCTTCACTGAATCATTACCAGATAGAATTTGACATTTTGAATTATCATATTAAGGCAGGTCTTTAGAGATCGTGTATTGGAATATATAAAGAATACTTTTCAAAAATAGACGGGCGATAATAAAGTGATTTTGTATCAAATGATGTTATTTCGCCAGAAAGAAACAAGGGCAAATGCATACTTAATACCTAATTCCATAAAAACAGTGATGCAACTGGGTAACAGTCTGAAGAAGGGTCTCGACCCGAAACGTCACCCATTCGATCTCTCCAGAGATGCTACTTGTCTCGCTGAGTTACTCCAGCGTTGAGTGTCTAACACAGATGTAAATACTGTCTTGGGTGGATTATACTTTTGTGTAATCCACCCAAGACATCTTTAAGTTTCATTTTAATGCAAACAATTGATGACAGCTGGATAATAATCAAAACAATCAAAAACTTTCAATTAGATTATTTAGAGGTTTGGTTACAAGTACAATACTGGAAATTGGATAATTAACTATTTTGTGTTGATTATATGAGGTTAATACAAATGCTTTACTTGATTGTAATGCATATAATTACAGGCATTGCACTGTAATATAATTGTGGCAATTATAGGTTTACCATAGAATTACAATGAAATATATGACAAGAGCTTGTTGCAAATCTTAATGTAAGATGCCAAGGCTTTGGGAGCTACCTGGGTAATTATAGGCAAAGTATCATAGGGGTGACGCTGGCTTTGAGCTAACTCATAACCTGGATGCAAATACTAGCTTTGTATTTAATAACAAATGAGCAAATTGCAGGCTCAGAATTTTATACATGTGTACGATTACATATTTTTAAATTGGTGATTAGACTGATTGAGAAAAAGGATGAAGACAGCCTATGTACTAGATTGCAGTACTCACTTTTTTCCTGTTGAAGTCAAGTAATGCAATTATAGGCTCCGTCCAAAAATATATGGAAGTGCAATTGGACTGGGCAATCAGGAGAAATGAAAGACGTGACAATGGTTTAAAGAACATATCATAAAACGTGGAAAAAGGGAAAATCCAATACGGTGTCAGGGCAGTTACCAACAAAATTAATACACAAAAAAAAACTAAGGCAGAAGCAGACTGAATGTTATTCCCAATGTTATATATCTGAACCCAATTGAGCATGCCTTTTATATGATGAAGAGAAAACTGACAGGGACTAGCCCCCAAAACAAGCATAAGCTAAAGATGGTTGCAATGCAGGTCTGGCAGAGCATCACCAGAAAAGACACCCAGCAACTGGTGATGTCTATGAATCGCAGACTTCAAGCAGTCATTACATGCAAATGATATGCCACAAAATACCAAACATGACTACTTTCATTTACACAACATTGCTGTGTCCCAAACATTATGGTGCCCTGAAATGGAGGACTATGTATAAACACTGCTGTAATTTCTACATGGTGAAACCAAAATGTATGAAAATGGCCTTTATTAAAATCTGACAATGTGCATTTTAACCACATGTGATTTTTTCTATTACAAATCTCAAATTGTGGAGTACAGAGGCAAATAAATAAATGATGGGTCTTTGTCCCAAATATTATGGAGGGCACTGTATATCTCAAAGGCTTACTAAGTTGGAAAGAGTCATCCATAATAATAGAATCACAATTAAGCCTCACAAAAGAACAGCAGATCAATTTCCCCCAAAAACTCCAATAAGCCACAAACACCCATTGTTTTAAGAATGGTTAAAGATCTGCATACAAAAAGCTGCTAAATTCAGATTCTGAAAATGTCATAGTACTGGCCTCTTCAATTATCATTTTAACAGTATCCCATAGTCAAAAAAGCTGCGTTATTACCAAGGTCACAGCAATGACGTGCATGTCCAAACACAGTTTCCTCACAACAGTATAGATGCATACTGGGTTAACTCCTGTGATTGAAAGTACCCATGGGTTTGAAGATGTGGGAACTGACCATATGACAATTTTGCAGGGCCACAATGCGCAACTGTTAAAATATCACCCTTGAGAAGTTTAGGTGAGTATCTTTGCCAACTATTCCACCTCCAGTTTAAATTCCATTTGGAATATTTTGGAGGACCAAGAAACCAAGAAGAAACCAAGACGGACCTTATTCTGCAACTTACAAGAACAAGAGGCACATGGCATTCAGCACAGGACCGGAGCAAAAATTAAATACATTCCCCAGATTTCAGACATAATTCCTGGAAGATTTATCTACTATCCCTGGAACTTCCCATAAAATACCCGAGCGAAAGATGGCAACCATAGCTGCATTCTCTCTTAAACCAGAACATTCCACCTGCAATGTGAGCCTAATACTGAATGCTACTCTGAAGCTTTACTGAGATTTACAAAGGTTCAACAGGACTTCTTGCAGCCCAAGAGGAAACCTAGAATTTTAATGTAAATGCACAATGGATGATCTTAATTTAAATGTTGTATGCTGCTAAGTAATAGATTAATTTGTAATTGTAAATTAAGTTTATAATTTATAGCAGAACAGTCGCAAGTCACAAGTGTACATTTCCTACCTACAACCGGACACTTCACCAAATACGGGCTATTGCAAATCCTCTTCAGCTTCTTCACTTATGTCAAAAAGGAACAAAGCCATCAACTGCAGAGGTAGCTTTCAGACACAGCTGTGCAGGATGGCAGTGGATCAAAAACACATTTTCATCATTTTCAAGTGCATTTCAAGCCATCCATGAAGACAGCATGAACAAACCGCATAAGTGAAACTTGGGCTGACACAGACCTGAGATTTTAAATGCCCTAAAATAAATGGCCAAATGTAATTCAATGTCAGTACTGGTAAGGGGATAATGTTTTACTTAAAAAGTAGAAGTGAATGCAATCATTTCTGCAGCAAGCACTTAGAAATTTAATTTAGTTTAGAGATAGTGCGGAGACAGGCCCTTCGGCCCATCAAATCCGCACCGACCAGCGATCCCCGCCCACTAACACTATCCTAGGGACATTTCTAGGGACAATTTTTACATTTTATACCAAGCCAATTAACACTAGGGACAATTTTACATTTTATACCAAGCCAATTAACTTACAAACCTGTACACCTTTGAAATGTGGGAGGAAACTGAAGATCTTGGTGAAAACACATGCAAGTCACCGTAAGAACACACAAACTCCGTACAGGCAAGCACCCGAAGCCAGGATCGAACCAGGGTCTCTGACGCTGGAAGGCAGCAACTCTACCGCCATGCCACCGTGCCGCCCTATGTATGGGAGCAGCAGCCTAGACTTATAAGCGTGATTTTCTGGAGTTGGATTTGAAGTTACGAGTACCACCAACTGAGCCATAACTGCTAATATGATCATAGACTGGCTATCGTACCATTACGGCAAATATCATGCGATAAGGCAGTGAAAGTTTGAGCTACATTTTCATCGGATTTTAAAGAATAAAGGAATATCAGGTTATAGATTCAAGTAGCAGCACAAATTAAAATATGAAAAAGCAAACAAATCGGGAAACATAAAGAAAGGGCAAAACTGTCAGGGCGATTTAACATCTTGGTGGTGGTTACACTTCAGGAAAGATCAAACAGGAAAGACAAAACCTAAGAGAATGACCTCAAAAGATTTTAAACTGTGAATGTTCTAATAAGATAGAATTAGAAAAAATGCTGGCAAGGTGGCAAGAAAGAGAGCTTGAATATGTTAGTCATTAATAAATCTAATCGAAAATTGATCTCAGATCACAAAAAGGGAAAGCTTGCATTTATTATTGTTCCCTATATTCAATAAGGTTCTATCAAAATGCAGTTGCAACGTCGGACCAAAGCAGCCATTTGAGAGAAGCTTCCCTGCACATAAAGCAATGTAAATGACAAGATAAACCTTTGCGATATTGATTGAGAGTTAAACAATGGTCAGGACATTGGTAATAGCTCCCCTACTACCAAAGCATGTCATGTTCCCTCCGGTTGTACTGCAATAAAGACCATGATTTATAACCTCTATGTGCGGGTCTGATCATTCAACACTCACCCAAAGGGCATTAACTCCAATACTGCAGCAATTGCTCATTGTTACACGGAGCATCAGCTTTGACTCGTGTTCATCGCTGGAATAGGACTTAAACCCCAAAGTCCTGACTCACAGGTAAAGATGTCTACAACTGAAGCACAACTGTCCTATCAAGTGGTAAGTTCATAGGCTTGGTTATCATATTGTTAAGTGGTATGTAAATCGGCAGTCGAACAAAGGTTAAATCCAGGGGGGAGGAATGCAGAACACATATTTACATGCATAAGCTAGTTGGACTGAAAATAAGGATTCTGTGCTGTAGGCAATGTAAATTATTGTGGTTGATCTAAAGGTGTGGGATCCCCTACATTGTCTGACAGAAGATGGGGAAGGATCCTCAGTCACACAATAGGCCATCATCTTCAGCACACAAAACACAAAAGAAGTCAAGCAAATAGAGGAATAGCACCTTACAATTAATTTCATAAGACTCTAATGAGGTTTTTTAGACTGCTCCTACAAAGTGACTACATGTGACCCTTGTGTTACAGCTGTTCAGGTTACAGAAATGTGCTCTTACAGAAATCGATAATTACTACCCAATGATGCAGGAGGCATCTGTTCGGACAATCCATGAGAGCTGGCAACTCCTAGAAACCTTTCATTTGCACACATTAAACTTTTATCACTAATATTGAATATGGTTATCAAAGATGATAGACTTTCAATTGTTTTCAGGAAGAATAGGCAGAAGCTGATACCATAAAGAGGAAATCTTCTTTGTTGCTTAGGTTGTTCACATAAATGTTCTTGCTTAATCTTGTAATTTTGTTTGGCAGTCAAAACTGTGTCAAGAGTCAAGTCAAGTGTGTTTTATTGTAGGAAATTGCTCAAAAACAGCTAAACTGCCAACGTATTGCCAGATGGTCAGGCTGTACTTCTGATAAGGTTGCATAGACAGGAGCAGTCAGCAGCAACTTTAAGGGCTGTAAGATTTAAAGTGAAATTCACAGGAAATACCGAAGAGCCTAATACAGGCACATATGTGTGGAAGTACTGGATCAACACATAACATCAGGTGATGAGAATCAGGAAGGGTTTCAGCTGTTACGATAGGAACTTTTAGATGAGAGCTGAAGGGGTGCAAAGTGGAGAAGCAGCTAATATTCCCTGTGGCAGTTCTCCAGAGATCAATTTTAAATATTGGACAGATATCAGCCCTCTGCACATCGTGCCAGTGTGTACCTCGGCTGAGTAGTTTCAAATCTGAGCCCAACACTGACATTTGTATCTCAATAATGGCCTTTATCCTCTACACTGTGGTCCATCCGCCACTGTCTTGGGTGATTTAACTATCTAACCCTAGTTTGAGCAATCAAAACTGGAACATGCTGGGTGTTATAAAACATATTTACCTGCAACACAATCGGGGGATAGTTCAATCCAGCTCTGAAATGTTTCTATTCAAATGCATTAACTTGTAAACATTTCCGCAACCATTTAACAAACTCATTTTCAGTGCAGTTAGTACTGTTCTGTATGAAAATACAGCAGATCGTTAACACAAAAGATCCTCAAAGTAGGAAATGAGACGGGTTACCATTTACTCTCGTTAATATTAGCGAAGGGAGGAATGCCATCCATTCCTCTCACACTTCAAACTCTTCAAATCGTGCCCTTGAACCCATTATACCTGCCTGAATAATCTCGACCTCCATTTAACATCACCTTTAACATACTTTCTAGCATTATGTTACTGCGTTCATCTGGTTGATAAAAGGGGAATTTCTGTTCAGTCACTGTTTCCAGTACAAAGTGTTGAAAGCTGCTGCTTAACAGCCCTGCATTGTGAACTAAACAAAAAGCCGGACCCAGATTTAAATCCCAATCTCTGCTGAGTAAACAATTGTAATGCTGCAAATGGCTGCTTTGTCTCCAAATGTGATGGGTGGGGAAATTAGGCCAGAAATACACAAATACCAAAAGCAGTTCGTACTAGAAACGTTGTGTGTGCAGAGGTCATTCGAGGGCAGGATAAGGCTCTTTGGCCCATGGTCACATTAGTTGCTGCCACTTAATACTTGGGTTCAAATGAACAATGGTCTGTTGGCAAGTTACCAGAGAGAGAAAGAACAAGAATAAACAGAATAAATGTACATAACTTTGGTAAACCACACAGTAGTCATCTCTGCGTTGATGATGCGTACCTTTATGGAAGTTTTGGAACCAAGTAATTTGCACAGGTAATTCAGCTATTGAAATTCCAGAAATAATTTACTCAGCTTCACTTCCATACCTGGCCAGGATCAGACTTTCCAAACTTGTGAAGCCTGAAACACAAGGACAGAAATTGTACATTAATAAAGAATAAGATAACACTGCTTTTGAAATATTCCCATACTGAAATCCAGGTACAATATTTACTAGATCTGCATAGAATCGTAAGCAACAATTTCCAATGCTACCAGCAGTCACTGTTCTGTGTAAAAGAGGGCAGGAGCAAGTTTCATACTTTGCCTACCCATATAGAAAACACACAGTACTATAACTAGTTTAAAACTTTTGCCCCACCAAATAGTGACTGAAGAACACATTGCAAGTTGCATAACATTAGGGTCAAGAACTGTTTGTGTAAAAACATCACCGATAATAGAAGTAGCAGAAACAATCAGAGACATTAGGTGAACCACAACATGAATGTTATCGCCTTCAAGGGCCTGTCCCACTTACGCGTCCTTGGCTCGCAAATTACGCGACCTCGTGGTCGCTTGAGGCGTACGGGCACCGTATGGCTGCGCGGGGCCGGTCCCACTTAGAAGCGTGGAGGGGTATGGAGTTGTGCGGGGCCAGCCCCGACATCACGCGGGGCTCCGGAATTCTTGCAGTGAACAAAATCTTCGCGCGCCAGCGGCCTGTCGCGGAACTGACGGCCAAAGTGGGACAGGCCCAAGACCCTGGTGCGACGCAACAACTCACCTTCAACAGCAGCAGAAGCAGGCAAACGATCGCCGAACTCGGCCTGGGGCTCACGGCCATTGCCCCCCACTTCTACTCCCAGAGCGGGGCCAAGAAAATTGAAGATAGACACAAAATGCAGGAGTAACTCAGCGGGACCGGCAGCATCTCTGGAGAGAAGTAATGGGTGACGTTTCAGGTCAAGACCCTTCTTTACCGACATGAAACGTCACCCATTGCTTCTCTCCAGAGATGCTGCCGGTCCTGCTGAGTTACTCCAGCTTTGTGTCCATCTTCAAATAACGTCACGCACTCCAGACAGCTGTGCGTACGCATGAAATCGCGCCCGACCTTCGCTCGACCGTCTCGTCTCAACGCGACCACGAGGTCGCGTAATTTGCGTGCCAAGGACACGTAAGTGGGACAGGCCCTTCAGAGTTTCCAATACACAAAATGCTGGAGTAACTCAGTGGGACAGGCCGCATCTCTGGAGAGAAAGAATGGGTGACGTTTCTGGTCAAGACTCTTCTTCAGACAGTAGGATAGATGAGTTTGCTGTCAGTGATAGGCCAGACGGTTGCAATATCTTGTCAGAAAGATCTATAGAAAACCAGTTATTAAAAAAAGGAATGTTTGTTCCCTTTCTCAAATTGCATTTGTTTCAAGACAAATTGACATTTTCCCTGACTGAACACTTCAATTAAATGTGCCCTGGTGAAGCAAATGGCATCCATCATGACTACTACATGCTTGACATCTAAATTAATTTCTAAACAAGCCCTTAGTGCCTCCATCTAGATTACTAGATGGCACAGATGATGGGATTTTTCAGGAAGCAGAAAGGACACGCGGGTCACACGAAGTAGGATAAAGTCCAACAAAATACAGAGATGGCAACACTGTGCAAGCAATAGGAAAACACCAAGGTGGCGAGATGATACTGAACAACTTCCAAAAGGAGTGCAACAAAGCCACATCTCAGTGGTAAGACAATCCATTTGGAGCAGTGGAGTCCCAGATTCTATCATCGACTGCCAGATTTAAAATATCCAGTTTTACAGTTGCCACAAAGATGTGTGCATCTCCTTGTGTGTCTGTGTAGAAAATACTTCAGCATTTCTCTTCTAAAATACTCTGGCTAGGATTTTAGCTGCTGGAATTTTATGATCCAAGAGGAGGAAATGGGGTACTTAGAGAAAATCTAGCAAATCCTTTATCTATTTAAAACATATTGCTTTTAAACTCTGCCACTGACCATCACGTTAAGTGCTAGCTTTATAAGTTATTAATAATTTCAGATCGTCCTCAAAGAACCGCTTCAAAGGTGACGGGAAAGCACAAGTCAGCAGCACAGAAATTTGTCACACAACATGGCTATATGATTGTTGCACTCCCCAAACATTTGCATTGGTCCATTGAGCATTTAAAATGTAGGGTTAACAGGAGACTTCATTCAGTGGAAAATCAGAATTTTCTATGTCTTGTTTACCTATTCAGTAATCGTATTTTTTTAATGATTTCATTATGCGAAAGGAATATTGGAAGGTGCATATTGTACAGTGAAAGTATGAGCATGAACATTGTTCCGTGATTTGATAAATTCCTAAGCACCAAATGGTAGGTACACAGTAATTTAAGTTCTCCATCTCAAAAGAACAACTGCTCAGACTGCAATTTGCCACATCTATTCCAAAGGAAAGGAGTAATTCTCTAATAATGCATTCAATGAAAGTCCTCCAGATCTTCAGGCTTCTGCATTTCTTTATGCCGATAGCATTGGAGGAACTAGTACCAAGAATTAACAAGTTCCACACTGGAACATAGAAAATGGCAGCAAATGAAAGACCAAGACCATTCAAATTCAATTCTGCCATTCTAGCACTGATAAGATGAAATGGCAAAAAACTGGTTGACTAATCTCACACTTTTTCAAATCGGCCACAAGAGATCCAGAAGCAACAAATACATCCCCAAATTCCTTTGGAATGGTGAAACTGAAATCACCTGTTCCTCCTAAGGTCAGAGTGGCACAGTGCTACAGCAGTAGAGCTGCTGCATCACAGCACCAGAGATTCTGGTTCAATCATTACCTCAGGTGGTTTCTGTGTCGTTTGCACGTTCTCTCTGTGACCGCATAGATTTCCTCTGGGTGCACCAGTTTCCTCCCACTTTCCAAAGATGTGTGGACTTATAGGGGTTTATTGGCCACTGTAAATGGCCCAGAGTGTACAGGGAGAGGATGTGAAAGTGGGATAACATAGAACTAGTGTGAACAGGTGATCGATGGTCATGTTTAAGAAGGAACTGCAGATCCTGGAAAATCGAAGGTAGACAAAAATGCTGGAGAAACTCAGCGGGTGAGGCAGCATCCACGGAGCGAAGGAAATAGGCAACATTTCGGCTCTAAACCCTTCTTCAGACTGATGTGAGGGGGAGGGGGGGGGGGAAGAAGAAAGGAAGAGGTGGAGCCTGTGGGTTGAGGGAGAGCTGAGAAGGGGAGGAGAAAGTAAGGACTATCTGAAATTAAAGAAGTCAATGTTCATACCACTGGGGTACAAGACTGCCCAAGCGAAATATGAGCTGCTGCTCCTCCAATTTATGGTGGTCCTCACTCTGGCTATGGAGGAGGCACAGGACAGAAAGGTCGGATTCAGAATGGGAGGGGGAGTTGAAGGGCTGAGCCTCTGGGAGATCAGGTTGGTTATTGCGAACCCAGCGGAGGCGTTCAGCGAAGCGATCGCCAAGCCTACGCTTGGTCTCACCGATGTAGAGCAGCTGACATCTAGAGCAGCGGATGCAATAGATGAGGTTGGAGGAGGTGCAGGTGAACCTCTGCCGCGCCTGGAAAGACTGCTTGGGTCCTTGAATGGAGTCAAGGGGGGAGGCATTTCTTGCGGTTGCAAGGGGAAGTGCCCGGAGAGAGGGTGGTTCGGGTGGGAAGGGACGAATTGACCAGGGAGTTACGGAGGGAGCAGTCTCTGCGGAAAGCAGACAGAGGAGGAGATGTGAAGATATGGCAAGTGGTGGGATCACGCTGGAGGTGGCAAAAATGTCGGGGGATTATTTGTTGTACGTGATGGCTGGTAGGGTGGAAGGTGAGGACAGGGGGGACTCTGCCCTTGTTACGAGTGGGGGGATGGGGAGTGAGAGCAGAGTTATAGAAGAGACCCTGGTGAGAGCCTTATCTATAGTAGAAGTGGGGAACCCCCGTTCCCTGAAGAATGAGGACATCTCCGATGCCCTGGTGTGGAACACCTCATCCTGGGTGCAGATGCGGCATAGACGGAGGAATTGGAAGCAGGGGATGGAGTCCTTACAGGAAGCAGGGTGGGAAGAAGTGTAGTCCAGATAGCCATGGGAGTGGTTTTATAGTGGATGTCGGTCAGTAGTCTATCACCTGTGATGGAGATAGTGAGGTCAAGAAATGGTAGGGAAATGTCGGAAATGGTCCAGGTGTATTTGAGTGCCGAATGGAAGTTAGTGGTGAAATGGATGAAGTCAGCGAGTTTTGTGTGGGTGCAGTCGGCGATGTAGCGGAGGTAGAGTTCTAGGATAGGGCCACAGTACGCCTCGAACAAGGATCGTTCGAAGTCCCCTACAAAGAGGCAGGCATAGCTAGGGCCCATGCTCGTGCCCATAGCTACGCCTTGTATTTGAGGAAATGGGAGGAGTCAAACAAAAAGTTATTAAGGGTAAGGACTAGCTCTGCTAGGCGGAGGAGAGTGTTAGTAGACTGGGATTGGTTGGATGGTCATTGTGGACTTGGTGGGCCAAAGGGCTGGTTTCCATGCAGTATCTATTAATCAATTCAATCAAAAAGGTAAATGGACGAGGAAGGCCATTTTTCCCCTCAGCCAGGCTCCTTGCAAACATTTTACTTCTACATCATCATTTGCACTAACCAAAGCGTGCTAGACTTACCACAAGCAATTATTATATATATCCTGATTATTTTCTGAGAACCAATCTCACTTGCATTTGAATGAATCAATTCTCACTGTAGTGGCCATTTGGCCTGTTTTGCATGTCATTGAGGATGGCATGTGCCTTTAAATTTTAGACTGCCCGTTTTTATTAATTTTTGTCTTGTTTTTATGTAGTTTTTATTTTTATTTTTTGTTGGGGTATGTGTGTGTGGGGGTGGGGGGGGGGGGGTAACTTTAAAATCTTTCCCTGCACGGGAGACCCGACCTTTTCTTTGTCGGGTCTCCGTTGTCGTTGGGGCTGCAACGTGGAGCGGCCCCAGCAGGAACGACCTGGGATTCCAGCTGCGGAGCTGCAGACTACTCACCGTCACGGGGCTGGCCGAGTCCGGAGCAGGTGGAGCGGTGGTGGAGCACTGCTGCGACCCAACCCCCGGAGATTCGGAGGCTGCAACTGCGGGTTTGGCGGACTGCGGCACCGGGAGCCCGCGGGTCCCTGCTGGGAGACCGCTTTTCGGGGCTTCCGCAACGGCGACTTCTCCCGCCCGAGTTGCGGGGTTGAAGAGCACCTGGAGCGGGGCCTTACAGCACCGCCCCGCGCGGCTTGGAATGGCCGCGGGACTTTGCGAGCGCGCGCCGGGGGCTCTAACAACTAGACCCGGTGCGCGACCTTGCATCACCCGGCGTGGCTTTAATGGCCGCGGGACAATCGCCATCGCCAGCCGGGGGCTTTGACTTTGACTCTGACTCTGACATCGGGGGGGAGAGTGCAGTGGAGAGACAAGTTTTTTTTTTGCCTTCCATCACAGCGATGTGATGGATGTTTGTGTAAACTGTGTTGTGTCTCGGGTCTTTTTTGTTTTGTAATGTATGGCTGCAGAAACGACATTTCGTCTGGACCTCAAGGGGTCCAAATGACAAATAAATTGAATTGTATTGTATTGTATTGTATATTGTGGGTGGGATTTATGACGTGTTTTGGGGCGTCTTTGGAGCTTAGATGCTTGCGCAGAAGTTTAATTTTTAGATTAGTTTGGAGAGCCGATGGGAAAGGTTGACCCTTCTACCATGCGGGCCATGCGGGGTCCACGGGAGATCTAAAGGAGATCATGCGGGATTATGCGGATCTTGCCAATGTTACGGAGACACGAGGAGTTTTCTAATGTCTAAAGTAATAAGCTGGAGTTCGAAGAAGATTGTAGTAACGAGTCGGAAGAAATTTGGATGTATCTTACTGTTTTCTATCAACAATAAAGCATTTATTCATCAAAAGCTATATCTGAGGAGAAGCTCTGAAGGTCTCTGTGAGTGAGCTTGCATGCGTTTAGAAGACACCCCCTTCAACCATTCTCATCCAAATAGCGGCTAGGGTGCTAATATACCTGAAAGATATGAAAATCCACCACTACACTCACTGCTTTCCCTTGATCTCCAGGGACTGCGATCAAGATATTCATCATTTGTTCACTGAAATGCAGATTTGCAGATTTGCTTTAAATGTACTCCCATTACCTGTCTTCTGGCCACACAGTTTTGAACAGAGTCAATATCACCTCACCCATTAGAATCTGAAATACAGCATTCATACATCTTTCAGTGGAAAAGGTATTCAGTTTACATAACACCCCTCATGATCCAATTCCTCGTTTGGTTTCTTTCTTCTATATCCTTTCAATCATTGCAATTTTCTTTGTCCTGTGGTGATCAAAGCAGTATGAAATATTCTAAGTGTAATTACACCAATGGTTCATAAACTCACATTCTCTGCTCAGTGATCAGCTCTCAATGCATCCCAGAATGTGATTTGCATTGCTACTTCTGAGCATCATCATCATAGATTCCATTTGTCAAACATTAACCAGAACCTCTGATCTTTTATTATTCAGGCATCTCTCCACACTTACTAACACCTGCATAGATTTCTCCTTATTCTTGGAAAGAGGCAGCGAAAGACTGTGAATAAGGGCATCCCATGATCTCTGATTGATTGCATTCTCTATTTAATCTATTCCCAACCGTCTGAACAAAGCATTCCATTTTGTTCTCCAATTTCATCCACCTGATATGGCTCCATGCATTCATTCATTTACTCGTTATTTGTCATTTCTGAACCTATTCACTGCCCATTAAAGCCTGACAGGCCACAGAACAATTAACTAAATGATGTATGCAGATTAGCTACATATTCAGCAGTTTGTCCTGTCTATTGGTCTAACTGAGCTGATTATGAAGTGCCCTGAAGTCAACAATCCATCCATCATCCAACCTGAGATGTAGATGGAGAGAATGAGAAAAAAGGACAATGTTGACAAGATGTAAAACACAGCAGCTTGCTAGAAATCTGAGCTCGAAAATTGGTGGAAATACTCAGATGGATGAGTGATGAAAAGTGAGATAATATCATAGCTGGGTGACCTTGCATCAGAACTGGCCAGCTCTGACCTCTGATGTAAAGGAGCCTGGTGCAACCAGAATTGGTAACTTTCAGATTTTTTTCACCTGAGATTTCTAGCATTTCAGTTCCGCAGAGGTTCTTTCACTCCATCCAACCCCCACCGCCCATTCCCCTTGACTATCCTCATTCAAGGGAACATAAGAATCAGGATGAGGCCGTTGAACCTGCTCTACCACCTTTCAAGATCATGGCTGATCTCTTACCCCCGTGGCATTTGGCTACAACACCCTCAAACCCCAGGAATCCCTTGATATCCAGAAATGGATACATCCATTAACAATTAACAAAGTAGGAACCCTCCAGGACAGAGAATTTTAAACCTTGGTGAAATGCCTTCTCTTAGTCATAAAATGCCTTCCCTTAGTTCTGTGGCACCTCGTTCCAAACTCCTCAGCTAGGGAAAAATATCAATTTAAACCCACCCCGTCAAGCACTAAGATTGACAATAGACAATTGATGCAGGAGTAGGCCCTTCGGCCCCTCGAGCCAGCACCGCCATTCAATGTGATCATGGCTGATCATCCACAATCAGTACCTCGTTCCTGCCTTCTCCCCATATCCCTTGACTCCTCTATCTTTAAGAGCTCTGTCTAGCTCTCTTGAAACAATTCAGAGAACCAGCCTCCACCGCCCTCCGAGGCAGAGAATTCCACAGACGATGCAATACCTGATGAAGGCCAATGTGCATGAGAATATTTGGCATTCTGTCAAACTCAGGAGAACACAAGCCTACTCTGCTCATTTTCTACTCCTACAGCAAACCTGTCATCTCATGAGCAAGTATCATGAATCTTTGCTGAACTCCCTTCATGGCAAGCAAAGGAGACCAAAATCTGAAATATTAAGTGGATTTCTGTTGCCACCAATGTGTATTTCAAACATTTTCTGCTTTTTATTTAAATGTCAAATCTCCAGCATCTGCAGTTGTTTTTTGCTTTTCAAAATATCCAGGCTGATGACAGACCTATTTTTCTATGTTTCTAGAACCTATCAGGAAAGATTGAATAGGCCTTAGTTACTAGAAAACAAGCTTAGAGCAAGATGAATAAAATATCTAGAAATTATGAAAGGATATAACTAAATAGAGAATGAGGGTGATATTTTCACTTATGGGGGCATTCAGAACCAAAGAGCATGGATAAGATAAACACTAATAAATCCAATAGGAATTCAGTGGTAACTTCCACAGTGGTGGAACTGCAACACAAGGGATGAATATTTTTAAGGAGAAGGGGAAACAGTAATGATAACCTTGGGAGATGGATAGCAGTTGCATAAAGAATAAACACTAGCCTGTAAATCATGTTATTCCATCGAAACAAAGAACATCCATGATACAAAAGTGGAGGGTTTTGCAGATACAGGTGCACAACCTTTTATCCGGAGTTCCGGAAACCGAAAAGCTCCGAAAACCGGACATTTTTTCCAGGATGTCGTCTGCACACCAAAGCTCGCGTTTGGCGCCAAACCTGACCCGAAACGACCCACGGTCAACCCAGGTCTGTACTACTGTAGCGGCTGCCTCCTCCCCGGAGACCGGGGAGACGATTAAACATCTGTAAATCATTGCTTAAATGTTAGTCAGTTAGTTTGGAGGGCTTTTATGTGAAAGGGGGGGGGAGGGGGAAACTTTAATTCTTAGTCCCCTACCTGGTTGGAGAGGCGATGAGCGGGCAATGCATTACCGGGTCGCCGTGCAGTAAGCTCCGGAGCGCTGTGGCCGCCGACTCCCAACATCGCGGAGCTGGGGCTGCGGGCGGCGCCGGTTGTAGCTCCGACCCCGGCAACTCTACCCCTGGCTGCGCGGCGCTCCAAATCCAGCGTGGCCCGCGGCCGGACGCCCGCAGCCCCAGCTCCGCGATGTTGTGTGTCGGCGGCCACATCGCTCCGGAGCTTACCGCACGGCGACCCGGTAAGGCAATGCCCGCTCCCCGCTGGTATCCCAGCGCTGTGACGCCGCCGACTCCCAACATCGCGGAGCTGGGGCTGCGGGCGTCCGGCCGCGTGCATTGACCCGGTAAGGCATTGCCCGCTCCCCGCTCCCCGCCTCTCCGACCAGGTAGGGGACTAAGAATTAAAATTTCCCCCTTCACCCCCCCCCCACCACATAAAATCCCTCCAAACTAACTGACTAACATTTAAGCAATGATTTACAATGATTCCCCGGTCTCCGGGGAGGAGGCAGCCGCTCCAGACTTTTCAAGCCGCCCGCGCTACCTACCTAATCTACACTAAAAATCTTCCATTCGGAAATCCGAAAAATTCCGAAATCCGAGAAGTGTCTGGTCCCAAGGCTTTCGGATAAAAGGTTGTGCACCTGTAGTGAAGATGGTTGTGAAAAATTGCAGCAGGATCTTGACCGATTGACCAGGTGGGCTTAGGAATGGTTGATGGAATTTAATACACAGAAATGTGAGGTATTGCATTTTGGGAAGTCGAACATGGGCAGGACCTACACAGTGAAGCTCTGTGGAGTGTTGTAGAGCAGAGAGATCTAGGAGTGCAGGTGCTTGGTTCCTTGAAGGTGGCGTCCCAGGTAGGTCAAAAAGGCTTTTGGCACATTGGCCTTCATCAGTCAGAGTATTGAGTATAGAAGTTGGGAAGTCATGTTGCAATTGTACAAGATGTTGGCGAGGCCGCATTTAGAGTATTGTGTTCAGTTCCGGGCACCATGCTTTTGGAAAGATGTTGTCAAGCTGGAAAGGGTACAGAGAAGATTTACAAGGATGTTGCCAAGACTAGAGGGTCTGAGCTGTAGGGAAAGGTTGAGTAGGCTGGGACTGCATACCTTGGAGCGCAGGAGGATGAGGGGTGATCCTATAGAGATGTATAAAATCATGAGAGGAATAGATAGGGCACAGTCTCGTGCCCAGATTAGGTGAATCGAGATCCAGACAACATAGGTTTAAGGTGAAGGGGAAAAGATTTAATAGGAATCTGAGGGGTAACCTTTTCACACAAATGGTGGTGGGTGTATGGAACTCGCTGCCAGAGTTGATAGTTGAGGCAGGGACTATCCCAACATTTAAGAAACAGACAGGTACATGGATAGGATAGGTTTGGAGGGATACAAATGTGGGCAGGTAGGACTAGTGCAGCTGGGACATGTTGGCCGGTGTGGGTAAGTTGGGCCGAAGGGCCTGTTTCCACATTATGACTCAATGGCTATCCAATACATGGAAGTAATTTAAAGGCCAGTTGATTGCAGTGAGGAGGAGGAATAAGGAAGGCAAAGTCAGGGAACCTTGGATGACCAAAGAGGTTGTAAATTTAGTCAAGAGGAAATGGAAGCCTATGCAAGGTTTAGAAAGATGAAATCAGACAGGACTTTTGGGGGAAATACAACATGCAAGAAAGAATGTAAGTTCTGAGGAACAATTAGAATGGGCCACAGGAGGAATCAAATATCATTGCTGAATCAGATTAAATAAAAACACAAGGCTTTTCATGCATACATTAAAAACAAGAAAATTACAAGGAAGAAGTAGGAGATTGTTAGAGTCAAAGAATGTTGAGCAGATTACAGCATTATTAGGAAAGAGTTGGGGAGCAGTTGGTAAATTGAGAGTGGTTGTTATTAGGCAAGTCCACATCTGACATGTGGGAGTCATTTAAAGGCCAGTTGATCAAAGTTCAGGACTGGCGTGTTCCAGTAAGGATCAGGGATACGATGGCAAACTAAGGGAACCTTGGATGAGTAAAGAGGTTGTAAATTTAGTCCAAAAAAAGTATATGCAAGGTTTAAAAATATGAAATCAGACAGGCACTTAGATGAATATAAAGCAAGCAGGAAAGAACACAAGGGGGCAAGTAGAAGGGCCAAAAGAGGCCATGAAATGGCTCTGGCGAGTCGGATGTTTTTTAATGCCTACATTGAAAACAAGAGGGTAACCAGGGAAATGATAGGACAACTCAAGCCTGAAGGAGGGAATATATGCTTGGAGTCAGGGGATCTAGGCGAGGTACTAAACAAGTAATTTGAATCTGTATATACCAAGGAGGACAGCGAGATCAGTGTGGAGAACACAAGGGCTGTTTGAAGTGAAGGAATTGGTGTTGGGACTCTTTAAGAGTATTAAGGTGGATAAATCTCTAGGATCTGATGAGATCTATCCTAGGTTATCAAGAGATTGCAGGAGCCTCAGGGAAGATCTTTGCATCTTCTTTAATCACAGGTGAGATCCTGGAGAAGTGGAAAATAGCAAATGCTGTTCCTTTGTTTAAAAGTAGAGAGAATTGTTTAAAAGAATTAGAGAGGATCCAGAGAATTATAGGTTGGTAAACATCAGTGGTAGTATTCTTCAGGATAGGAGTTACTCACATTTCAAACAGAATTATCTAATTAGGGACAGTCAGCATTGTTTTGTTCATGGCAGATCACATCTTACCAACTTGATTGAGTTTTTTGAGGAGGTGACGAAGATGATTGATGAGGGTAGGGCAATGGATAGTGTCTCAATGGACTTTAGTATGGCATTTGATACAGTCCCTCATGGCAGGCTGATCCAGAAGATTAAGATTCACAGGATTCAGTCATATGGATTCAGAACTGACTTACTAATGGAAGACAGATGGTTGTGTATATCAGTCATTTTAATATATATAAATATTAAAATATATTACAATATAAAATATATATATATTTTATGTATGTGTGTGTGTGTATATATATTGTATGTGTGTGTGTGTGTGAAATAATATATTATAAAATGACTAATATAAATGTGGATTGGTTAATATGTTTGTAAATGGCACCAAGATTTGTGGAATTGTGGTGTGAAGAAGATTGACAATAACCAAAGTATACAGAGGAATCTAGATAATCTACAGAAATAGGCAGAGAAATGACAGATGGAGTTTAATCCAAGCAAGTGTAAGGTGTTGCACTTTGGAGGTTGAATGCTAGAGGAATGTATACTGTTAATAGCAGTAATACCTTGAACAGCATTAATGTATTGAGGGATCTTGATGTCCAAGTCCATAGCTCGCTGAAAGCAAAAACACAAATAGATAGATAGGTTAAGAAGACATATGGTATGTTTGCCTTCATTGGTCTGGACATTGAGTATAGGTGTACGAGTATTTTGCGTATAATCATGGTGCAGCTGGTATAGTTCTGGTTGCTCTATTAAAGGCTGTGGAAGCTTTGGACAGGGTGTAGAAGAGGTTTACCAGAATTCTGCCTGTATTTCATGGCATGAGTGATAAGTAGAGGTACATAAAATTATGAGGTGCATAGATAGGGTAGACAGTCAGAACCTTCTTCCTCAGGGTGAAAATGTAAAAGACCAGAGGGCAGAGCTTCAAGTGGTAAGAGGGGAAGTTTAAAAGAGATGTGTGGTTGCCCAGAATGTGCTGCTGGGGTGGTGCCGCAGGCAGATATGATTTGCATTTAAGAGGTTTTTATAGGCACATGAATATGCAGAGAACGGGGGGATATGGATCATGTGAAGGCAGATGAGGTTAGTTTATCTTGGCATCACGTGCGACAGACATTGTGGGCCGAGGGGGTCTGATCCTGTGCTGTACTTTTCTATGATCTATGTTAACTGTTAATAACTGGCCAATTTCAACACCTGTGTTATGGTTGAAACAACTCGGGCTCTGTCAATTTGGGAAATCAATGTGACTGGCATTCTGGGGGGCCTGCCTGGCTGCTGGGAAAAGGTTGTCCACGCTTTCCCGCTTCTCCTCTGTAAATTCTACTTTCATTACAGAATTGGGGGCGGAGGAAGAGAATTCGGGAAAACATTTTGAACTCTGTACTTCAAGGGTTCCCAACCTGGGGTAAATTTACCCCCAGGGGGTAAATTTGTTGATTTTGGATTTGTACATATTTTTTCTCATTGACTGACCCTGGATGGTTCTGGTATCTGTTCATCATTAGTTGTTCATAAATAAGTGAAATAACATTGTTATGTGCTATTAAAGTTGCCTGGGGTAAACGGGATGAAAAAGGTTGGGAACCTAGTTGGTCCAAATCTCTCCAATGCAAGTTTAGTACCAAAAATCTGAGGCTGGGAATTCAATTTTGAAAAGCAAGTTTTCAGCAGCACAAAATACATAATCTTGACTTTATGCAAAAGTAATGTGAAACATTTTTTAAAAATCTGCAGATGCTGTAAGCCTGAAACAAAAGTAGAACATGCTGGAAACACCCAGCAAGCCAAGCAGAGTCCATGGAATGAAAAACAGTCAATGTTTCAGGTCGAAGCCCTTTCTTCAGAACTGAGGTACAGCAATTAAACTATTTGTATTGTTCAACCTTGATGTTTTGTTTTACTTAATTGGACAGTCTTCTGTAGAAACACCAGTTTATGCATTGCATTAGAATACCACCTATAGAGCAGGGATAATATCATATATTGAATCCATAAGTCTAAGCATAAAGTCTAAGAATTCTGAATGTTGGGACCTTGGGAAGACATTGTATGTTTTGTGAGGGTGTGTTAATGTTGGGAGGAATACAGGGCTGGGAGCTGGCTCCTGCCGTGGTTGGTGCAGGTCAGTGAGAGGGGAGCCAGGGGTGGGGAGAGGGGAGTGATGTACCGGAGCACAGGGGGCAAGGGGAGAAAAGAGTGCTGCAAATGGATGGGGGGGGGGAAAGTGTCACGTGCCATGCATGGCAAGGTGGGGAAGACTTGTGCCAAGGGGATGGGAAGGGGGGGGGGGGGGGAGAGAAAAGACGTGTGGGGGTGGCTTGAGGACGAATGTCAGTGGTGGGGGAGGGGGAAGACCTGTGTTCAGGAGAAAGAGAGATGGGGGGGTGGATGGATGGGGTGGATGGATGGGGGGGGGGGGGGGGGGTGCCTAGGGAGCGGGTCGGGGGGAGGGAGGGGGGGGTAGGAGGGGGGGGGGGGGGGGGGGGGGGGGAGGGGGGGGGGGGGGGGGGGGGAGGCTAGGGGGGGGGGGGGGGGGGTGGGGATGGAGTTGGGGGGGGCCAGGAGGGGGTGGGGGGTGGAGCGGATGGGGGGGGGGGTGTGGAGGGATGGGGGGGGTGGAGGAGGGGGGGGAGTGGATGGATGGTGGGGGAGGGATGGGGAGGGGCGGGGGGGGGGATGGTGGGGGGGGGAGTGGAGGGGGGGGGGCCCGGGATGTGATGGGGGGGGGAGTGGATGGATGGGGGGGTGGATGGATGGGGGGGAGTGGATGGATGGGGGGGGGAGTGGATGGATGGGGGGGGGAGTGGATGGATGGGGGGGGGGTGGATGGATGGGGGGGGGTAGTGGATGGATGGGGGGGTGGATGGATGGATGGGGGGGGATGGATGGGGGGGATGGATGGATGGGGGGGTGGATGGATGGGGGGTGGATGGATGGGGGGTGGAGATAGATGGGGGGTGGAGATAGATGGGGGGTGGAGATAGATGGGGGGAGATGGATGGGGAGGGGGGTGGATGGATGGGGGGGTTGGATGGATGGGGGGGATGGATGGATGGGGGGGGGATGGATGGATGGGGGGGATAGGATGGAGGGGGGGGGTGGGATGGGGGGGGAATGGATGGATGGGGGGTGGATGGATGGATGGATGGGGGGGAGGCATGGATGGGGGGGTGATATGGGGGCGGAGGCTATGGGGGGGGGGGATATGGGGGTGGATGGATATGGGGGTGGATGGATATGGGGGTGGATGGATATGGGGGTGGATGGGGGGAGTGCAGTGTCTGGGGCAGGAGGGGAGAGTGGTGTTGGAAGGGGGTGAGTGCAGTGGGAGGAGAGTGTGGAGTGGTTGGGGCGGTGGGGAGAGAGTAGAGTGTTAGGGTTGGGAGTTCGAAGGAGCGTGGGGTGTTTGGGTCGGGGGATGCTCTGATCTGTCGACGGGGTTCGTCAGGAGAGCGTCGCAACGGGACGCCCTGCAGGGACAGGCTATTTCTTTTGTTGCAATGGCTGGGGAGCCGGCTCCCCGCCCGCCGGTCCGCCCGCATTGATGCAACTCCGGGACCGGCTCGTTGTTATCGAGCTGGCGGGCAATCCATAAATCCCCCCCCCAACCCCCTCCCGTGACAGGAGGCAGGACTGGAGCCCGCATACCACGGGACGCGGCGCGGCCGAGCAAGAGGTGAATGTCAAACCTGGTGAAGTGGCGAGTGCTCGGGACGCTCCGTCAGCCCCAGACAAGCAAGGGCGGCGGCAGCAGCAGCAGCAACAACAGGAGCAGGAGGAGGAGGAGGAGGCCGGCTCTTTCCTGGCACACATTCCCCCGGTCATGTAGCCATGTCACGGCAGCAATCCGAACCACACACGCGGCCCCAGGCCGCCGGCAGCGACGGAAATGAGAGGAGAGGAGGGAGGCGGCGGAGCGGCGGCGGCCAGTTAAAGGCAGCGGAGAGACTGGAAGAGCTGGAGGACCGGGTGGACCTCCGCAATCCCAGCGCGCATCGGGGCGCACTGACGTCATGCACCGGCGTGCGACCAGGACACGCTGGAGCTGTGGGATGTGAAGATCTTATTGCTATATATTATATATATTAGATCTTATAGCTATATAAGACCTTTGGTGGGATGTGTGAGAAGGAACTGCAGACACAAAGAGCTGGAGTAACTCAGCGGGACAGGCAGCAGCGTCTCTGGAGAGAAGGAACGGGTGATGTTTCGGGTCGAGATTCTTCTTCAGCTGTGGGATCTGGAGTTGGTGCCGGCAGCTCGGAGGACCAGGGGAGGGGGAGGGGGAGGAAATATCCCTCCGGCCACAGCACTCGGAGGACCAGTGTATCCCGGCAGCCTCGGTGATTTCCGAGCTGGGAGGGAGGACCTGCGGAGGCTCCGGCATCTGGGCGGCCGCCATGATTTCCGAGGACATTAAGAGACCGTTTTCTTTCGGATTGGGATAATTGGTAACTTGAAGCCTGAGTGCTGGAGAATCTACATTGCCGCCAGTTGTTCCACATTCTGAATTGGCTTCTGGACGGTTGAGCCAGTACAGCTGTCAGCAAAGATCAGAGAAGCTCTAGTATCTTTGATTGTCAGGCTCCTGCAGTGTCCAACTAACAAGCATCCACATGTTGACTTCATCCACAGTAAACTGGCCCATCATGTTTTACCCCAAAAAACTGGAGCAGCTCAACGTGGCAGGCAGCATCACTGGAGAAAAGGAATAAATATCACCGATTCCTTCTCTCCAGAGAAGCTACTTGACCCGCTGAGTTACTCCAACATTTTGTGTCTATCTTCAGTTTAAACCAGTTCCTTCCTACACATCATGTTTTACCGCAGAGTTTACCAAACATAAACCACGAATCTGAGGAAGGCATGGGACTGAATTTATTGAGAGCAGCAATAATAAATGCAATCGTATTAGGAGCTATCCAAAGACACATGGAGACAAGAGACAACAAATGCTGGAATCTTGAGCTAATTGCTGGAGGAAGAAGGTGCCAACTCAAAACATCTGTCATCTTCCTCCACAGATGCTGCCTGGTTCACTGAAATCCTCAAGCAGTTTTTTTTTGTTTGCTTAAGAAAACATAAGAGTGGGTAACTGAATATTTGGTTAAAGACTAAGATTGGATTTACCAGCAGCTTCTTTCAGGCGAAAGAAGGACTATTAGCATTTCACGTCCCCCTCTACAAATACGGGCATTACCCTTTGACCTCAATTGGCTCCTTATCTCCTCTTGCAACCCATTCACTAATTAATTGCCTTGATAGAACTCCAGGGTTTTTATTCTGATAGCCATCTAAATTCTCATATTCTTTCATTGCCCATCTTGTTTTACTTTTCACCTCTTTTCTCAGCTTCTTATATTCAGCCTGATCTCTCACTTGAATTACTCAACCAACTTGCATTCTCTATGTCCTGTAACTGTTTTACCTGCCAGTCTTTGGTTTCAATTTATCCTAGCCAAGTCCCCTACCATTCTATTGAAGTTTCTCCCTCCTGGCAATAACATGTCCTACTTTGGTTTAGCAATGGAAATGACAAAGGGACTTGGTCTACTTCATACCATGTTGACTTGAAGAGGTCAAAGAAACTCAGAACACATTTCAAAAATGTGTCTCCTTTGACCTTTGTTCTGTCATTATCTCAATCAACACTGGGGTCATTAAAGTATCCCGGTATCGCAGTTCTTGCTCTAATTTCACTGCAGATTTATTACTCTTCACCATGCTGAACCATCAAATGCCTATGACATGGCATCCTACTCCAATTAAATATATTCTGTCCTTGTCCCTCAAGGACATGAAAAGAAAAAAACATGCAGATGCCAGAAATCTGAAATAAAGTCAGAAATGTTCATCAGGTTGGGCAGCATTTATGGAGGGAGAGAGAGACAGTTAATGTCTGAGTTGATTATATCTCCGTACTTGAGCCTCTGGCCAATAGCAAGTGGTGTTTGAAACTGATGAGAAATGAGTAAGACTGTGCAAAGGAAGAACATAGAAACATAGAAATTAGGTGCAGGAGTAGGCCATTCGGCCCTTCGAGCCTGCACCGCCATTCAATATGATCATGGCTGATCATCCAACTCAGTATCCCGTACCTGCCTTCTCTCCATACCCTCTGATCCCCTTAGCCACAAGGGCCACATCTAACTCCCTCTTAAATATAGCCAATGAACTGGCCTCGACTACCCTCTGTGGCAGAGAGTTCCAGAGATTCACCATTCTCTGTGTGAAAAAAGTTCTTCTCATCTCGGTTTTAAAGGATTTCCCCCTTATCCTTAAGCTGTGACCCCTTGTCCTGGACTTCCCCAACATCGGGAGCAATCTTCCTGCATCTAGCCTGTCCAACCCCTTAAGAATTTTATAAGTTTCTATAAGATCCCCTCTCAATCTCCTAAATTCTAGAGAGTATAAACCAAGTCTATCCAGTCTTTCTTCATAAGACAGTCCTGACATCCCAGGAATCAGTCTGGTGAACCTTCTCTGCACGCCCTCTATGGCAATAATGTCCTTCCTCAGATTTGGAGACCAAAACTGTACGCAATACTCCAGGTGTGGTCTCACCAAGACCCTGTACAACTGCAGCAGAACCTCCCTACTCCTATACTCAAATCCTTTTGCTATGAAAGTTAACATACCATTCGCTTTCTTCACTGCCTGCTGCACCTGCATGCCTACTTTCAATGACTGGTGCACCATGACACCCAGGTCTCGCTGCATCTCCCCTTTTCCTAGTCGGCCACCATTTAGATAATAGTCTGCTTTCCTGTTTTTGTCACCAAAATGGATAACCTCACATTTATCCACATTATACTGCATCTGCCAAACATTTGCCCACTCACCCAGCCTATCCAAGTCACCTTGCAGTCTCCTAGCATCCTCCTCACAGCTAACACTGCCCCCCAGCTTAGTGTCATCCGCAAACTTGGAGATATTGCCTTCAATTCCCTCATCCAGATCATTAATATATATTGTAAATAGCTGGGGTCCCAGCACTGAGCCTTGCGGTACCCCACTAGTCACTGCCTGCCATTGTGAAAAGGACCCGTTTACTCCTACTCTTTGCTTCCTGTTTGCCAGCCAGTTCTCTATCCACATCAATACTGAACCCCCAATGCCGTGTGCTTTAAGTTTGTATACTAATCTCTTATGTGGGACCTTGTCGAAAGCCTTCTGGAAGTCCAGATACACCACATCCACTGGTTCTCCCCTATCCACGCTACTAGTTACATCCTCGAAAAATTCTATAAGATTCGTCAGACATAATTTACCTTTTGTAAATCCATGCTGACTTTGTCCAATGATTTCACCACTTTCCAAATGTGCTGCTATCCCATCTTTAATAACTGACTCTAGCAGTTTCC
This sequence comes from Amblyraja radiata, assembly GCF_010909765.2. Lineage (NCBI taxonomy): Eukaryota > Metazoa > Chordata > Chondrichthyes > Rajiformes > Rajidae > Amblyraja > Amblyraja radiata. The sequence goes on from NC_045968.1 coordinate 30,164,783, forward strand.
CCACTACCGATGTTAGACTAACTGGTCTGTAATTCCCCGTTTTCTCTCTCCCTCCCTTCTTAAAATGTGGGGTTATGTTTGCTACCCGCCAATCCTCAGGAACTACTCCAGAATCTAAAGAGTTTTGAAAGATTATTACTAATGCATCCACTATTTCTGGAGCTACTTCCTTAAGTACTCTGGGATGCAGCCTATCTGGCCCTGGGGATTTATCGGACTTTAATCCATTCAATTTACCTAACACCACTTCCCGGCTAACCTGGATTTCACTCAATTCCTCCAACTCCTTTGACCCGCGGTCCCCTGCTATTTCCGGCAGGTTATTTATGTCTTCCTTAGTGAAGACGGAACCAAAGTAGTTATTCAATTGGTCTGCCATATCCTTGTTCCCCATGATCAACTCACCTGTTTCTGACTGCAAGGGACCTACATTTGTTTTAACTAATCTCTTTCTTTTCACATATCTATAAAAACTTTTGCAGTCAGTTTTTATGTTCCCTGCCAGTTTTCTTTCATAATCTATTTTTCTTTTCCTAATTAAGCCCTTTGTCCTCCTCTGCTGGTCTCTGAATTTCTCCCAGTCCTCCGGTATGCTGCTTTTTCTGGCTAATTTGTACGCATCACCCTTCGCTTTGATACTATCCCTGATTTCCCTTGTTATCCACGGATGGACTACCTTCCCTGATTTATTCTTTTGCCAAACTGGGATGAACAATTTTTGTAGTCCATCCATGCAGTCTTTAAATGTCTTCCATTGCATATCCACCGTCAACCCTTTTAGAATTAATTGCCAGTCAATCTTGGCCAATTCACATCTCATACCCTCAAAGTTACCTTTCTTTAAGTTCAGAACCATTGTTTCTGAATTAACAACGTCACTCTCCATCCTAATGAAGAACTCAACCATATTATGGTCACTCTTGCCCAAGGGGGCACGTACAACAAGACTGTTAACTAACCCTTCCTCATTACTCAATACCCAGTCTAAAATAGCCTGCTCTCTCGTTGGTTCCTCTACATGTTGATTTAGATAACTATCCCGCATACATTCCAAGAAATCCTCTTCCTCAGCACCCCTGCCAATTTGATTCACCCAATCTATATGTAGATTGAAGTCACACATTATAACGGTTTTGCCTTTGTCGCACGCATTTCTAATTTCCTGTTTGATACCATCTCCAACTTCACTACTACTGTTAGGTGGCCTGTACACAACACCCACCAGCGTTTTCTGCCCCTTAGTGTTTCGCAGCTCTACCCATACCGATTCCACATCCTCCAAACTAATGTCCTTCCTTTCCATTGCATTAATCTCCTCTCTAATCAGCAACGCTACCCCACCTCCTTTTCCTTTCTCTCTATCCCTCCTGAATATTGAATATCCCTGGATGTTCAGCTCCCAGCCTTGGTCACCCTGGAGCCATGTCTCCGTGATCCCAACTATATCATAGTCATTAATAGCTATCTGCACATTCAACTCATCCACCTTATTACGAATGCTCCTTGCATTGAGACACAAAGCCTTCAGGCTTGTTTTTACAACTTCCCTTCCCTCATAACTACCTATAATAATCACTTTCAAAATAAGTGACCATGGAGAAACACTGATCGTTGTTGAGTTGAAGAATCAGAACAGGAATATGGGAGGAGACTGAGCAACATTCATCAGCATTAGTGCTAGGTTAGATCAATAGCTATTCTAGGAACAAAGAAAGTTTGAGGGGAGATAATGATTGAAGTGCACAGGGTCGCAATTGGTTTAGATTGGGTAAATAGAGGGAAATAGATCCCACTCGTTCAAGAACTCTTGAGGCACACAAACATTTGGCCAAAAAGCACAAAAAAGATGTGAGAGAACAAGTTGAAACAAGTTTATTCATGGATAACCCCTTGAGATGGACAGTCATCTCGTTTTCGAGGGGGTCCAACATAGAACATACAGCACAAGACATAACATACATAGAGGCTCTCATTGCCCCACCTACCCACACACCAATCCCAAAACCCCTCCATCCCCACTTGTTATAGTTTATAACAATTGTTAATTGGCTTTACATATCCAATAATAATAATAGTTATATGTTACAGCATAATGTTGATGCATAATACCATATACCACCTATCATACATCGTACGTTAATACATACTATCAACATTATTACATGATATATTATTTCATGATATTGTGACATAATACAATATAAGACCTTGTTACACTATGCAATACAATAATACATAAGTGTAATGGCCATGCATATACAATAGTTATGCCAAATGATCACACACAGAGCAAGCTAGATAAAGGAGCTCGAAGACTCTAATACTAGAAACAGGTACATGGTTTTATAAGGAAGGGTAAAAGTTTATTTTTAAATAGACGAAATGAAATAATAGTTCTTATGGTACTAGGCAGAGTGTTCCAGTCAGAAGGAGCTTTGAATTTAAATGCACGTCTCCCAATTTCTTTGTTAGTTCTTGGAATGAAAAAGAAGGGTTGCTGAATATGTCTTAGTGAATATGAGGGTGTGTATGGTAATAGGTCTTGTTTTAAATAAGAAGGGTAATTGAGATGGATGCATTTAAAGATGAACTGGAACCAGTGGAAGCATCTTCGAGCGTGGGGGGATAACCAGTTTAGAGTTTCGTACATAGAACAGTGGTGAGTTATATATGGACACCTTAAAATAAATCTGCAAAGACTATTATAAACTACATTGAGGGGTTGAAGATGTGTATCAAATGTATTCTGATAGACAATATCAGCATAATCCAGTGTTGGTAGTAGTAGTTGAGAGACAATTATTTTTCTCATCTGAAAGGTGAAACAATTTATATGGCGGTAAAGAATAGCTAGATTACAGCTGAGTTTTTTAGTAATCGTCTCACTATGCTGCATAAATGAAAGCGTTGGGTCGAGCCAAACACCAAGATATTTGAAGTTCAATACTTGTTCTAATGGTGATCCTTCATTAAATGATATAGTCAGATCTACAGAATTACCAAGGCCTTGTCTGGTACCAAATAACATACTGCATGATTTCTTTTTATTTAAAATTAATTTGTTAAATAATAGCCATTTCTGAACAGAAGTAAGATCTGATTGAAGGGATCTTTCAATTTCAGACTTGTTAGTACTAGATGTATATAGCACTGCATCATCGGCATATAGTTGTGTTTGACAGTCAGAACAGATATTAGGGAGGTCGTTTATGAAAATAGAGAAAAGGAGTGGTCCCAAAGACGAACCTTGCAGGACCCCCTTCTCAACAATTAAGGAATTGGATTGACTTCCATTAAAGGTGACACATTGGCGTCTGTTCTGAAGGTATGAGTTAAACCACAGTAGATTGTTTTGAGAAAGACCAATAGAGTAAAGTTTATCAAGCAGTAGGTAGTGGTCAACAACATCAAAGGCCTTGGTTAGATCAAGAAAGATGGCACCGGTGAGTTTACCATCCTCAGAAGCAGTGAACACATCGCTGGTGAGTTTTAACAGAGCTGTAGTTGTGGAGTGATTAGGTCTGAACCCAGACTGGCATGGAGATAGAATGTTGAAAGTTGAGACATAATGTGATAGCTGGTTGAACACTAGTTTCTCGAGGATTTTAGCCACCGAGTTGATAATTGAGATGGGGCGGTAATTGTTAATATCGTGTGGGTCGCCTCCCTTATGCAGTGGAGTAACATTGGCATACTTCCATGCGGAAGGGAGGGTACAAGTTGAGAAGGACAAATTAAACAGGTCGCATAGTGGGTACATTAGAATATTAGCTCCTAACTTAATGAATTTAGTCTCAATACCAGCTGGTCCAGATCCACAATCATCCTTTAATTCATTAATAGCATGTTGAACGTCAACAGGTTTTATTTTTTGAAAATAAAAAGAGCTTCTACATGTAGAGGTAGCTGGAAAGTCACATATAATAGATGAGTCAAATACAGTAGAGCTACATACAGTGGAGAAGTGCTGGTTGAAAGCATTGGATATAACAGCAGGGTCCTGAATGATGTCATTGTTGACCCGAATCTGAGTGCTGATATTTTGATTTGATTTATTAAGAACATTATTTAGTCTTTTCCAGAACTTTTTTGGATTATGCATGTCTTCAGAAAGATGTTTTATAAAATGACTTGATTTAGCATTACGTGTTTTTGTCATACACTGATTCCTTAAGGACCTATATTTTTCCCAATCAGCAGGGTCCTTTGTTTCCCTGAAAGTCTTCCAGACTTTATCCCGCTCATTAAAAAGGTTGATCAAATCAGCACTAATCCATGGTAAATGTTTTCCCTTGACTTTTATTTCTCTCCAGGGGGCATGCTTATCGATAACTCTTGTGACTTCAGTGTATAAATAATTCCAGGCATCCTCGACAGTTGGTATAAGTTGAAACCTGTCCCAGTTTATTGCAATCAGGTCATGCATATAATTATCAATTTATTACAAGAGGGTATTTACTACCCATTAGGTTAGTGGAAAATAAATCTGTGCCTTCAAATCACAACTGGCTACCAGGTGAGAGAATTATATGAAAGGAAAAGGGGCTGACAAGATTCTGTTGTTAAGAGCTGGTACAGATTTGATGCGCTGAATAGCTTCCTCTGTGACAGCAATTCTAGGATCAGTGCGACACGAAACCTCCACCCATCCTGTGGGGTACAAAACCCCTTCAAACTGTTGAATAGCAAAAGCATTTCTTCATCTTAGATCTCATAGTCCAGAGCCCTGATGTTTAGTACATTGGATAACTACCATCATTCCCATCTTATACAACAGTGGAAATATAAACATACCCAGGTGGCCCAGCCGCTGAGAGGACTCTCCCGACGCCGGGGCAACAGCACCCGGCCAGAACAGCCAGGAACATCAGGCCTCCGTAGAGGCAATAGCGGAGGCCTCAATAGGCCTGACTTTGGGAGAACTGGGGATGGGGCCTGGACATTGTGCCTTCCCCCACAGTGGTAACCATTGTGGGGGGATGATTTTTGTGTGTAAGTGAATATTTTAGTTTGTGTCTAAGATGGCTGTCGGAAGGGAGAGTGTACGCTGGCGCTGTTTGGCTGCTGCTGCTCCCTCTTCACATTGTGTTTTTTGATTTTTTTGTCTTTGGATCGAATTCTGTCTTTAATTTGTGTATTGGTGATGTCTTTATTATTTATTTTATTCCGATTATATGTTTTTTTACTCTTGTTAATTTCTGTAAGGTGTCCTTGAGACTTTTGAAAGGCGCCCACAAATAAAATTTATTATTATTAGTATTATTAATGGTAACAGTGCCATGGAGCTAAAAGCATAAAGCTGGTTCTCCATGCTGTTCATATAGCTTCAAGTTCAAATAGTCTTTTCAAGTCCAAGCAATCGATTTCCTTTGTGGAGTTCGCTCTTTCTCCCTGCCCTCATAAACTACAAGCACAATTCTTAGAAAGTGCAATAGGTGAAAAGAAAAGCTAGGTCTAAGGTTCATAGCAACCACCATTTTGAGTGATATCAATTTCCTGGCAGCGTTGCCTCAGGATGCGTTGTGTTCCGAGAAGTATAGTGCCGTCCATAATGTTTGGGACAAAGACCCATCATTTATTTATTTGCCTCTGTACTCCACAATTTGAGATTTGTAATAGGAAAAAAATCACATGTGGTTGAAGTGCACATTGTCAGATTTTAATAAAGGCCATTTTTATACATTTTGGTTTCACCATGTAGAAATTACAGCAGTGTTTATACTTAGTCCCCCCATTTCAGGGCACCATAAGTCAAATCAAGTCAAGAGTGTTTTATTGTCATATGTCCCGGTCGGGACAATGAAATTCTTACTTGCTGCAGCACAACTGAATATGTGAATATGTAAACATTGTATATAACTAGAAAAAAAAAAGTTCAATAAATGGCAAATATAAAGTTTGGGACACAGTAATGTCATGTAAATGAAAGTAGTCATGTTTAGTATTTTGTTGCATATCCTTTAACATGCAATGACTGCTTGAAGTCAGTTGCTGGGTGCCTTCTCTGGTGATGCTATGCTAGATTTGCCATCACTCTGATACAAGTTAATCTTCGTCTCATTTGTCCACAAGACCTTTTTCCCAGAACTGTGGTTGCTCTTTTAAGTACTTCTTGGCAAACTGTGACCTGGCCATCCTATTTTTGCAGCTAACCAGTGGTTTGCATCTTGCAGTGCAGCCTCTGTATTTCTGTTCATGAAGTCTTCTGCAGACAGTGGTTATTGACAAATCCACACCTGACTCTTGAAGAGTGTTTCTGATCTGTCGGATCGGTGTTTGGATTTGATTTTTCTTTATTATAGAGAGAATTCTGTCATCAGCTGTGGAGGTCTTCCTTGGCCTGCCAGTCCCTTTGCGATTAGTAAGCTCACCAGTGATCTCTTTCTTCTTGATGATGTTCCAAACAGTTGATTTTGGTAAACCTAAGGTTTGGCTGATGTCTCCAACAGTTTTATTCTTGTTTCTCAGTCTCATAATGGCTTCTTTGACATTCATTAGCACAACTTTGCTCCTCAAGTTGATAAACAGCAATAAAAGTTTCCAAAGGTGATGGAAAGGCTGGAGGAAAGACTAGGTGCTGAGAGCTCTCTTATACCTGCATTAAGGAGGCAACTATGAAGCCATGTGTCCCAAACATTATGGTGCCCTGAAATGGGGGGATTATGTATAAACACAGCTGTAATTACATGGTGAAATCAAAATTTATAAAAATGGCCTTTAATAAAACCTGACAATGCACTTCAACCACATGTGATTTTTTTCCTATTACAAATCTCAAATTGTGGAGTACAGAGGCAAATAAATAAAAGATGGGTCTGTCCCAAACATTATGGAGGGCACTGTATATAAGATAACAGCTTCATGCTACATGACATGAGGATCTCCCAAGAAATTCAAGCCATTTCTTTAAAATAAAGTAAGCAACACAATATCTTCTATTATTATTATTATTATTTTTATATGTCATAATGCATTCCTGGGACTGAATCCAATGCAGTAAGCTAATGGCATTCAGAGACATCATCAAACAGGGACATAAACATCGTTAACCCGCTCATATCTGAAACATCAAATCATAGCCTTGAAAGTACTTGGTTGTAAAGCTTTAATTAGCCTGGCCTTGTCAACACATATCCCATATTCTCGTTACAAAAGCTTCACAACTTTCCATATTACTAGTGCAGTCTCACAAATGGCCAGTACATTGTGCAAATATTATTATGGATTAAAGAATCATCCATGCTCTTATTTCTTCAAAACAATTTGGCCTCAAACTTTTGAGATTCAATTAGTTAATTAAAAATTGCTTATGGATAAACAATATTTTTGTGAAACTCCTGAACAGGACAACTTGGCATTCGGAGCTCCCGCTGACAATAGCATGTGGTTTCATGGGTGCCGCCTCACAAAGGTGATTTTATTTCAGGCACAAATTGTAATTATCCAATACGTTATCCAGTATGTTTAGTGTGGCACATTGGTGGAGCTAGTAGACCTGTTGCCTTACAAATGATGGTCCAGCTCTGAACCCTACCCAAGTGAAATTTCCATTATCTCCCTGTAACCTCATGGTTTTCTCCTGAATGGTCTGGATTCCTCTCACATCTCAAATATGTGTGGGTTGGTATATTGTAAGTGACAATATAGGAACATTACGGATTTCCTTAGGCCATAACACCAGAGAAAACAACATATGCCGGAGACACGGGCTCGATCCCGACTACGGGTGCTGTCTGTACGGAGTTTGTACGTTTTCCCCGTGACCTGCGTGGGTTTTCTCCGAGATCTTCGGTTTCCTCCCAGACTCCAAAGACGTACAGGTTTGTAGGTTAATTGGCTTGGTAAATGTAAACATTGTCCATAATGGGTGTAGGATAGTATTAAGGCACAGGGATCGCTGGTCAGCCAAAAGGCCTGTTTCCACACTGTATCTCTAAACTCAGTCCAATGAAAGTGATTTGTTGTGACTGAGTAAAGAAGGACTTTTTGTTGAAATGAGGAATCCTTTGAAAAGCAAAAGACTACCAGCTACACAGTAGCTGTGAACAGGCAAAGCTCACATATACCCAAAGTAATTTTTTGAGCAGTTCATGGAAAATATTTTCTTCAGTTATAAACACATGTCCTGAGGCTTAGAACTGGCTGTTCTTCCCAGTGCCCAGAACTCATGATAGATCTAAATCTACTGAGGAATTGAGTTAAGGAGAGAGCGAGAGATCAAGAACCTTGTCTTTAACATTCGAAAGATGAAAGAGTGGTTGTCGACGTAGTCTTGTGGGGTGACCACAACACTGTCTTCATCACAGAGCTCCTGTAAAGATGGTCGACTGCATCAAGTTCCTAGGCATCTATATCACCAGCAACCTAACTTAGTCCCATCACACTAATGTGGATTTCAAGAAAAAGGCATCAGCGTATGATCTTAAGAGCAGCGTCTTCCACACTGCTGTCCAACGCCTGAACCAATCATCTATTTCACACCCCCCACCCAGAGATGCTGCCCTGTACTCATCTCAACTCTATTTCACTTCAATATTTTTTTGCACAACCATCTTTGTACCATTCTGCTGTTGTTCATGCAAACAAGGAATTTTAATGCATCCCAGTGTATATAATAAACTAATCTGAATCTGATAACGTCAGAAAATACTAAGCCACTCAGGCCCTCAAGATTGCCTCGTAATTCAATATGAACATGGCAGATTTGTGCTAGGTCCCCAGAGCCCTCAATTCCTTAACTTTTGTTTACTTAAGCCAGACCTCTGGTTATCTCTGGAGAAACGAGAACATCTAGATGCTGGTTTACAAAAAAGGCAAAATGCTGACAAGGGCAGGTCAGGTAGCATCTCTGGAGAACATGGATAGGCGACATTTCAGACAACTGGAGAAGCAGCACCTCATATTCCACTTGGATAGCTTACAACCAATGGTATGGGCATTGAATTCTCCAATTCTAGGTAACTATAAACACCACCCACCCCCTCTCTTCCCTGTGCCCCACCAGGACTTCACCCCTGCCCTCCCACCTACATTCCTTCCTCTAGCTTCACAATTGACAACTCTTCAATCTTTGTCTCACACCTTCTGTCTTTTCATCTCTGGCCTTTACCCAGCCATCTGCCTATCCAAACCCCTCCCCCCCCCCCCGTGCCACCTGTACCTGTTACGTGCCAAGCTGTCCTGCAACCGGTCTCTCCAATCAGTCTGGAGAAAGGCCCTGACCTGAAATGTCACCTGTGCATGTTCTCGAGATGCTGCCTGACCCACTAAGACTCCAGCACCTTTTCTCTGGTTACCACAGCAACAGAAAACTCCTGCCTGCTGTTGAGGCTTTGAATACCATTGGAGATGTCTTAGAGTGGACCCATTGTTTCTCATCTCACTGTAATCAATGGCATTGCTTCCAATTTCTAAGGCTTCTGAGACCTTGGGTCTCAGTAATATGGATTAATTTCCCAATTTATGATTGCTTTTCATGCCTGACTTGTTTATAGTGTAATCAATCATTCCTTCAACCAAATCATTATCTCCTTGATATTAGTTTTCAGAGAATTTCAGACCATTAACCATCCTTGCATGTAACTGCCAAATTATTATAGTTCTGACTAAAAACTGTCCCTTATTCTGTTCTGCAATGGTTGTTCTTAATCCTGACTACCACACAAAGTATAAAAAGGTACATCTTGGCTTCCCTTCCTCTTCTCCACACGTTAAGGCTACAAATTCAAGCCATTAGAGAACTAAAGCATGTCGAGTCTGAAATTCTGCATCAAATGTGCAACCCTTGACAAGAGGCATTAAAGATCAGAAATAGAGTTGAAATTGAAGACCTATTGCACTATTTTTTTTAAAGCAGGAGTAATCTGGCTCAGTTACAAGTTTTCTTCAATCACCAGCAAAACCAAATTGATCGGTGCTTAATTGAGCAGTACATAAGCAACTCCCAGATCAGTCTCCAACACAGCTTACTCCATTTCAAAATAATTCATTATATATGAAGTGTTTGAGACCCCCATAACTTGGCAGATGAGCGCAGGTGTCTAGCACAAGATGGGCTTTGTTCAATTTTTCTACTGAGGATAGCTCAAGTCAAACCTTTCAGTGAGGCACAGAACAACCGTTGAAACTTTTCTAACCTAGAAATGTCTCAACTGACTTCAAAGGCACAAAGAAACCAGACACTAAGGAGTGGCAAACAAAGAGTTTGGCAAGGAACAAGGTTTGGTTAAGTCAAAGAAAAGATGATGGGAGATTGTGACTAGATTTTACAAAATTCAATGCCAAAAATGAAATGAAGGAAGAAGGATGTGCAATAATCTGGATAGCAAAGGGAACTTTGCGGTTCAAAAGGTGCCAAGTTTTGAATGCAAGTATGTTTCTATGCTGTACAACCATGAATAAGAGGTGCCAGAGTTCCATTAGTAGATCAGCATGGAATGGGGTGATCGGTAACGAAGACATCAGAAGTTGATTTATTGTCTGCAGAGTTTTCAGTTTAAAAAAGCTTTAGCAATATCATTTACGTATCTTTTTTGAGCGTTTAGAGTGGTTGAAACCAAAACCTTCAAATACCAAAAAGCAAAATAATTGAACGAGTAGACAATTAGTCAGCAAAACAAAAGCTAGAATCAGATTACTTTTAGTTTGGCAATCAAACTAGTGAGACACAGATCACAATTTGTCTTATGTTTGGCCAATTGAGACCAATATAAGAATCTACAGTGGTATGAGAACAATGAAGGTGTGCAGTGTGTTGACCATTGTCATAGTACCAAGAAAATAGAACAAACACACACGTGTAAGGAGATGCAAGTGAATTCAGAACATTCTTTTCCAGTCAGGTTTGTGTAATTGGTATAAAAGCTTGCACTGTTTATTAATGATTTCCAAGTATATATGTACAAGAAACTGCATCACAAACTACAAACATCTCACACAAGATCGCCATACACATGAAAAGCAGCTCAGGCTTAAATACCTTCTCGGTTACAGACACTGCTCGTCCAAACACAAAACACAATGAGGAAATAAGTGATGGATGGGCAATAAAATGCTGCCATGTCTTACAGAGACTCTGACCAAGAATCGTGCAAGCTTCCTTTTCTTTAAATATTAAAAAACCTAATTATTCCACTTTTTAATAGTTTCTGATAGAAAGATCATCACATGATTAGAATCTTTACCCAGAGTGGAAAGATACTACAACTGCACTGCAACAGGACCCTGCTCAGCCAATTCACCTTGGCCAGGAGCAGGCTTCCACTTGACATTGCAGACCGAAAAAAAAGCCACACTGTAACAAATTTACAATTCTTTTACACTCCTTCCAGAAAGCCATACCAAACTCACAATACAGTGAGGCCACGAGTATGTGGTTTTGATTAGCTAACACCCCATTTATTCCCAAGGTGAAGAATTAAAATTAAGGATTTTTCTTTTCTCACTGAGAAAATATTCATACAGCTCTCAAATCGCTCCTGAAAGTCACAGCAGGGCCGACTTTTAGGGTCATGAGTCATGTTTCACAAGTACCAAGAATGGGCACTTCAATAATTCATGCCCTATTGAATTATGAAAGAGAGCATATCTATTAAGGGACTAACAAAATCAGATTAGCCACTTTCCCTAGATGCTAACTCTGGTTGCTGGAGTTTAGTAGTTTTTCTATTCTAACCTACAACCACCCCTTCAACAACTGCAACCAACTGGGGTTGCTAATCAACAACAGCTAAGTTTCTTGCACTCTCTCGCCACTGTAAACCAAGAGAAGTAGAGGTGCTACTGCATGGAACTAATCAATTATCGATTCTTATAAAACTCACTATCCCAAAGATGAAAAGAAAATGAACAAGGAAAATCTGCTTACTGATTTGCCTTTTCAGAATAATGTGGAATACAGAGAATGAAGGAGGTGGAAGCTCTACAACTTAATGGGCAAACTAGTCAACATTGCAAAAACATTGCTTGGCAGTCCATAGTGAGGTCAGAGAGAAAAATAGATTTTCATTTTGCAGGTTGTCACAATTTCAGTGGGATGATCTGGCAAATCAATTGATCAACAATGGAAATGGATTTGGGAAGATGGGTGCTTCCATTCACTGCTCTGTAGAACATATCCATCATCTGCAAACACTGCCTTTATTCAAATACCAAACTAAACATCTATACAGTGGCTTTAAAATACAGTTGCTACCCCCACTTAGACCTTAGGACTTTTCTTTCCTCTTTAATTTGGATACTTTCTTCACGGCACCGTTTTTGTTAAGGAGTTTTAGAACTCTATCCTTGTGATCCAGAACCTTCATCATGGTATCTTTGGCCTCAGTGATCTGATCTATAACCAGTTTGCAGCGTTGCATGTTCCCCTGCAAATAGAACAACGCAAATAGTGTTACAACAAATAAGACATCACCAGTTTCACGGGCACCAAAGCGCAGCAACGTTGGCTCAGGAATGTCCAAACTATACCTGCTCTCACTCATTGGCTACTTTGTGCGATGTGCTTCTGTGTGGTCCTAATGCTGGTTGTGTTAACATTCCCATGTTGATTGTTCAGGAGAAAGGGATTTATTTGAATAATCCAGTCAGGAAGAGGTCCAAGTACTGTGGCATAGATGGTCTGCTCTCTGGGCTCCACAAAAGGTCCTACTGCCCCGGACTTTCAATATTTTTAGATCGTTCACTTATTTCTTCCTAAAGACTCAAGTGCTTCCAAACAGACTATGTACAATGCCCTCCATAATGTTTGGGACAAAGACCCATCATTTATTTATTTGCCTCTGTACGCCACAATTTGAGATTTGTAATAGAAGAAAGTCACATGTGGTTAAAGTGCACATTGTCAGATTTTAATAAAGGCAATTTTTATACATTTTGGTTTCACCATGTGGAAATTACAGCTGTGTTTATACATAGTCCCCCTATTCAGGGCATCATAATGTTTGCAACACATGGCTTCACAGGCGTTTATAATTGCTCAGGTGTGTATAATTGCCTCCTTAATGAAGATAAGAGAGCTCACAGCACCTAATCTTTCCTCCAATCTTTTCATCATCTTTGGAAACTTTTATTGCTGTTTATCAACATGAGGATCAAAGTTGTGCCCATGAAAGTCAAAGAAGCTATTTTGAGACTTAGAAACAAGAATAAAATTGATAGAGACATCAGCCAAACATTAGGCTTCCCAAAATCAATTGTTTGGAACATCATAAGAAGAAAGAGCACTGATGAGCCTAATAATCGCAAAGGGACTGACAGGCCAAGGAAGACCCCCACAGCTGAATTCTCTATAATAAAGAAAAATCCCCAAACACCAGTCCGACAGATCAAGAACACTCTTCAGGAGACAGGTGTGGATTTGTCAATGACCACTGTCCGCAGAAGACTTCATGAACAGAAATACAGAGGCTACACTGCAAGATACAAACCACTGTTTAGCCGCAAAAATAGGATGGCCGCATTACAGTCTGCCAACAAGTACTTAAAAGAGCAACGACCGTTCTGGAAAAAGGTTTTGTGGACAGATGAGACAAAGATTAACTTATCTCAGAGTGATGACAAGAACAATGTATGGAGAAGAGAAGGAACTGGCCAAGATCCAAAGCATATCACCTCATCTGTGAAACACGGTGGTGGGGGTGTTATGGCCTGGGCATGTATGGCTGATGAAGGTACTGGCTCACTTATCTTCATTGATGTTGCAACTGCTGATGGTAGTAGCAATAATATTTCTGATGTGTATAGACACATCCTATCTGCTCATGTTCAAACAAATGCCTCAAAGCTCATTGGCTGGCGATTCATTCTACAGCAAGACAATGATCCCAAACATACTGCTAAAGAAACAAAGGAGTTTTTCAAAGCTAAAAAATGATTAATTCTTGAGTGGCCAATCACCCAATCTGAGCCCAATTGGGCATGCCTTTTATATGCTGAAGAGAAAACTGAAGGGGACTAGCCCCCAAAACAAGCATAAGCTAAAGATGGCTGCAATACAGGCCTGGCAGAGCATCACCAGAGAAGGCACCTACCAACTGGTGATGTCCATCAATCGCAGACTTCAAGCCGTAATTGAATGCAAGGGATATGCAACAAAATACTAAACACGACTACTTTCATTTACATGACATTGCTGTGTCCCCTAAAAAAAAAATGGTGCCTGAAATGGGGGGGGGGGGGTTAGAAACTATGTATAAACACTGCTGTAATTTCCACATGGTGAAACCAAAATGTATAAAAATGGCGTTTATTAAAATCTGACACATGTGACTTTCTTCTATTACAAATCTCAAATTGTGGAGTACAGAGGCAAATAAATATATGATGGGTCTTTGTCCCAAACATTATGGAGGGCACTGGAAGAGCGTAGTTGTAAATGAGTTGGTAATAATCATTGGAGTGGAAGCTGGGAGGAAAAAAAGCCAATAAATCTTATATAATTAAATTTTAATTTGTAAAGCTGTGTCTATTTCACTAAAGTCTCTCATGAAACCATGCTTTTATAAGCAAAAGTATTGTTATTTGGCTAGGCACGATTAAAATATGCATTAGTGGGATCCTGCTTTGCACAGTTTATTAAGTAGGTCAAACTGCCTCAGTCCTTCAATTAGGTCAGAGTTGCTCTGATCTTGGACCTAATACCCTAGCCCTCAATTCTTCTGTAGGTTTCTTGCATCCATCTCAGTTGTGTACATCTTTAATGACTTCATCCAAACCGTATGGGGATATATCTGCAAATGCAAGAAATTTGTTCTCCTCAATTCTTTTATCCCAAAATACTACTGCCTAACTTTAGACTCAACTATTGAGAAGGATCTTCGGATGAGCCTTCTCAACATTTTAAACACCTCAAATCATTCTTCTATATTTTCAATCTGCTTTTACTTTCCTCACAAAATAATTCACAGTAATCAAGTATACTGAATGTGATGTCACAAGCCCTGAACAGACCATCACTTTGCTTCTCAGGCCAACATCTCTTCTAACAAGTCTCTCAAATTAGTTGGTACACAAAAAAGCTGGAGAAACTCAGCGGGTGCAGCAGCATCTATGGAGCGAAGGAAATAGGCAACGTTTCGGGCCGAAACCCTTCTTCAGACTCAAATTAGTTGCTCTTTTTGCATCCTATCTATATGTCCTAGCACAAGAGTACAGATTTATGAATATCAACTGCGATTTAAATAATAAAATGTCAATGTTGTTTTCTATTCTTCTCAAAATATTGCTTCTCCACTATTCTTATCTGTTGTATTTTTGCCCTCACCATCATCAAATGCATCTACGAGGTGCTGCCTCAAGGTGATGGCATCTATCATTAAGGATTCCCACCATCTCTTCTTGCTGCTAGTCGAGCAGGGGAGCCAGAAACCTGAACTCACACACCACATGGTTTAGCAGCAGCTACTTTTCCACCACCCACTCTATGAAAAGCTAGCTCCTCAGGTTTCTATTAAATAGTTCTCTCATCTTAAACCCATCTCCTCTGGTTCTTGATTCCTTACACTGGGTAAGACTGTCTATTCACCCTATCATTTCCCCTCATGATTTTACACACCTTGATAAGATTACCCTCAGCCTCCTGCAATCCAAGGAATACATTTCTAGCCCGCCCAACCTCTTCCAGGCCTCATGTCCCAGCAACATCCTTACAGATGGGGTAAAGACAGCCGCTTTCTTTCCCTAAAGGACACTAGTGAATCAGTTAAGCTAACAAATGAGAAATAAACAATAGGTGCAGGAGTAGGCCATCGGCCCTTCAAGCCAGCACCGCCATTCAATGTGATCATGGCTGATCATCCACAATCAGTACCCCGTTCCTGCCTTCTCCCCATATCCCTTGACTCCGATATCCTTAAGAGCCCAATTTAGCTCTCTTGAAAGTATCCAGAGAACCGGCCTCCACCGCCCTCTGAGGCAGAGAATTCCACAGACTCACAACTGTGTGAAAAAGTGTTTCCTCATCTCCGTTCTAAATGGCTTACCCCTTATTCTTAAACTGTGACCCCTGGTTCTTGACTCCCCCAACATCGGGACAATGTTACCGGCCTCTAGCGTGTCCAAACCCTCAATAATCTTATACGTTTCAATAAGATACCCTCTCATCCTTCTAAATTCCAGAGTATACAAGTCCAGCTGCTTCATTCTCTCAGCACATGACAGTCCCGCATCCCGGGAATTAACCTTGTGAACCTACGCTGCACTCCCTCAATAGCAAGAATGTCCTTCCTCAAACTCGGAGACCCAAACTGCACACAATACTCCAGGTGTGGTCTCACTAGGGCCCTGCAGAAGGGCTTCTTTGCTCCTATACTCAACTCATCTTTTTATGAAGGCCAACATGCCATTCGCTTTCTTCACTGCCGGCTGTACCTGCTTACTTTCATTGACTGATGAACAAGAACCCCCAGATCTTATTGTACTTTCCCTTTTCCCAACGGCACCATTTAGATAATAATCTGCCTTCCTGTTTTTGCTACCAAAGTGGATAACCTAACATTTATTCACATTAAATTGCATCTGCCAGGCATCTGCCCACTCACCCAACCTGTCCAAGTCACCCTGCATACTCATAGCATCCTCCTCACAGTTCACACTGCCACCCAGCTTTGTGTCATATGCAAATTTACTAATGTTACTTGTAATCCCTTCATCTAAATCAGTAATGTATATTGTAATAGCTGCGGTCCCAGCACCGAGCCATGTGGTACCCCACTTGTCACTGTCTGCCATTCTGAAAGGGACCCGTTGATCCCTACACTGTTTCCTGTTTGCCAACCAATTTTCTATCCATGTCAGCACTCTACCCCAATACCATGTGCCCTGATTTTGCCCACTAATGTCCTATGTGGGACCTTATCAAATGCTTTCTGAAAGTCCAGGTACACTACATTCACTGGCTCCCTTGTCCATTTTCCTAATTACATCCTCAAAAAATTCCAGAATATTAGTCAAGCATGATTTTCCCTTCGTAAATCCATGCTCTCAGACCGATCCTGTTACTGCTATCCAAATGTGCTGCTATTTCATCTTTTATGATTGACTCCAGCAACTTCCCCACCACTGATGTCAGGCTAACTGGTCTATAATTCCGTTTCCTCTCTCCCGCCTTTCTTAAAAAGTGGGATAACATTAGGTACCCTCCAATCCACAGGAACTGATCCTGAATCTATAGAACATTGGAAAATGATTACCAATGCGTCCACGATTTCTAGAGCCACTTCCTCAAGTACCCTGGGATGCAGACCATCAGGCCCTGGGGATTTATCAGCCTTCAGTCCCATCAGTTTACCCAACACCATTGCCTGCCTAATGTGGATTTCCTTCAGTTCCTCCGTCACCCCAGATCCTCTGGCCACTAGTACATCAGGAAGATTGTCAGTATCTTCCTTCGTGAAGACGGATCCAAAGTACTGCTACAAATTCAACTTCTGCCATTTCCTTGTTCCCTATAATAAATTCACCCTTTTCAGCCTTCAAGGTTCCAACTTTGGTCTTAACTAATTTTTTCCTCTTCACATACCTCAAGAAGCTTTTACTATCCTCCTTTATATTCTTGGTTAGCTTACCTTCATACCTCATTTTTTCTCCCCGTATTGCCTTTTTAGTTATCTTCTGTTAACTCTGTTAAATTGCCCATTATTGATTTTTGTTTTATCTAGCTGTAACAATTTCTGATTTTGTTTTTAAATAAACTTAATTGGGATTTATAGCTTGCCATCATGACATTTTCACTAGTCGTCACACTCATCTAGTGCATTCTGTTTTATTCATGCGTGGAATATAGACAAGATCAGCAAGGACGGCAAATCATTGTCGTGGTTTGCCTGGCCACCACCAAGGGCGGTGAAGATCATATTGTCAAGGATCACGTTAAGGTTAAGCCAGATAACGACAGCAGATTTCCTTTTCCAAAAGGATGTTAGTGAACCGGTTCACGAAAAAACGATCAATTTTCTTGTGGTTACCTTAATCAATTCTAACTACTTCATTCCAGAGTTAACTGAATTAAAATTTTCCAGCTTTCATGACAGGATTTGAACAAATACCTATCGATCATCAATTCAAACCTCAGGATATGTGCTTGACTGATCATTATGATATCGTAACCCATTAGTATGCCAGAGCGGTACAGTAGCACAGCGGTTGAGTTGTTGTCTCACAGCGCCAGAGACCTGCCGTACTCATGACATCCACGTACCTGAATCAGCTCATTGATTCGATGAATGTCATCATCTGCAGCTGCTTTTTTCTTTGGAATCAGCCCATCCTGTAATGAAGCCAATCGGTTGTACACATCATGTTCCAAGCTCGTCTATAGCGTTCAGTCAAGGTTTTGGGGGAAGAAACAGAAAGATATGTAAAAGACTGAGCTCACATTTCCCTAGTAATTTGCAAGGAGTAATTCCTTAATCATTAAGATACCCAATAAGCAAATCTTTGAACAGAATTTGTTTTGGTTTCTATTTCCTCCCTTCTCCCCACCCCATTTCTTAAACACTAAATTCTAGGAAACTTCAGGTATAACACTCTCCAAAATATTTTTTCTCCTATTAAGTGGAGACATTCACTGATGGCTTCATATAGTGAATAGACACTGACTCTATTCATAACTCCTTAGAAAATGAAGGAGCCCATGTCTGCATGAACAAGACCTGAATACAATACCGTTTATTGGCATTTGAACCTCAAATGAAGTTCAAACGAAATTTGGTTTCTGCAGTCATACAACACGAAAAAACCACACAATTTACACAAACATCCATCACAGTGAATCTCCTCCTCACTGTGATGGAAGGCAAAGTCGTCATCTCTCCCGTTTTCCATTGCGGGAGCTCCGAAAAGCAGTCTCCCACTAGGGATCCGCGAACTCCCGATGTCACCGTTCACCGAGCCTGCGGCTGGAGCCTCCGAAGCTGGGTCGCAGCCGCGCGTCACCACAGCTCTCCACGCTCTGAAGCCGACCAGCTCCACAATAGCGAGTCCGCAGGCTCCGCGACTGGAGCCCCCAGGTCGTTCCGGTTGGAGGCTGTTCCACGGTGCTAGGCCCCAACGACAACGGCGACCCAACAGGGAAAAGGTCGGGTCCCCCGTACAGGGAAGAGATTTAAAAGTTCCCCTCACCCCCCTCCCCCCCCCCGATATACACAGCTAAAAGCAATATAAATATACATATACATATATACGCACTGTAGAGGCCGCTGCCGCGAGCCGCCGCCATCTTTACACAAAATTCAAAAGCTAGGAACAATAAGCATAATAAGCAACGTGTGCCAAGTACTTGCCCAACAAGTCTTTGGTATTGACACCACCATTTTGGGGGGTTACCACTGACCAGAAATTCAACTGAGCCAGCTGTGAAAGGAACTAAGCAGGCATGTTAGGCGCAGGATAGAATAATTTTCACTTGTCCGGATAAATGCACTCTCAACATTACACAAGTCAAACAGTACTTGGGATGAAGGCACAAGACAGTGTCGAGACTGGAATCTGGAGCAACAAACAATCTGCTTGAGGAAGTTAATAGGTTGAGCAACATTTCGGATGAAGGAACCAGCTGATCAACCACATTAAACAATCACACCCTTGACCAATTTGGTTGCAGTATATAACATTTACAAACTGCACTGCTGTTTTCCAGAGACTACAGTACAACACCTCCCAAAAGCATAACTTCCATCACCAAAGATAAGGGATCCCGAATTTCGATATATCATCACTCATGCTTCACTTCTAGGTTTAATTCCTTCAAATTCAAACCCAGCAGCACAGCACGATCTCCATGCTAAGAACTTCAAAACCAAACTATCAGGCTGACTATGGATGGACATTGAAATGACAAGACATCCACAATTTAAACATTACCAAGCCTTAGAGTCACAGGTGAAGGAACTCTTTGGAATGGAGAGACAGAGGAGAACGATTTTCACAGAGAAGGGGACGCCATGATGAATTTCAAGTTGAGAATTTGAACTTTTGGGGAAAGTCAAGAGACCGAGGACTGAGTATCAGGATGTGCTGCAGGAAAGCACATTTTATATGATCCAAAAAAGGTTGAGTATGGTGGAGAATTGAAAGCTGCCAGAGGGCAAAGGAGTAACTGACTTTCAAAGAAAAGATAAGGGACTCAGCATGATCTACTTTGGTCCAGAGCCTTGTTGCTGCTAAGATATTGATGAGGGTACACAAAAATGCTGGAGAAACTCAGCGGGTGCAGCAGCATCTATGGAGCGAAGGAGATAGGCAACGTTTCGGGCCAAAACCCTTCTTCAGACTGATAGGGGGTGGGGGGAGAAGAAAGGAAAAAGGAGGAAGAGGAGCCCGAGGGCTGAGGTAGGAAGGGGAGGAGACAGCAAGGGTTAACAGAATTGTGAGAAATCAATGTTCATGCCACCAGGATGCAGACTCCCCAAGCGGAATATGAGGTGCTGTTCCTCCAATTTCCGGTGTTGCTCACTCTGGCAATGGAGGAGACCCAGGACAGAGAGGTCGGATACGGAATGGGAGGAGGAGTTGAAGTGCTGAGCCACCGGGAGGTCAGGTTGGTTATTGCGGACCGAGCTGAGGTGTTCGGCGAAACGATCGCCAAGCCTACGCTTGGTCTCACCGATATAGATCAGCTGACATCTAGAGCAGCAGATGCAATAGATGAGGTTGGAGGAGGTGCAGGTGAACCTCTGTCGCACCTGGAATGACTGCTTGGGTCCTTGAATGGAGTCAAGGGGGGAGGTAAAGCGACAGGTGTAGCATCTCTTGCGGTTGCAAAGGAAAGTGCCCGGGGAAGGGGTGGAGCGGGAGGGAAGGGAAGAATTGACAAGGGAGTTGCGGAGGGAACGGTCTTTGCGTAAGGCAGACAGGGGGGGAGATGGGAAGATGTGGCGAGTGGTGGGGTCAAACTGGAGGTGGCGAAACTGACGGACCTGGAAATTAAGTAAGACACTGAGCACAGTTTATAACAGAATAGGGAGCAGATAGACTTTTAAGTTTATGAATCAAGACACCATTTAGCTCATCACATGGAGCAAAAGAAAGGACACTGTCAGCCAGAATCACTCCAAACTCTCAGTCCTTAGCACTGTGGGTTATGATACTTGAAGGTACCTGTTCACATACTCCTTAAAAATGCTGAGGGTTTGTTTTTATCATCTTTTCAGGAAATGAACTCTCATTTAGTACTCTTCACCATGAAAGTCAGGGTCACCCGAGCTCTCAGAATCTTTGCAGCCTGCCACTATTTTGCCCACTGTTGCATTTACATCAGGAAGGTGTATATCGCTACATTCCAAAGTTCCATCATGGACACTCCTCGCTTTATAGATGTCCCTCTTTCAACTTCCTTCCACGAGTTCATTTTGCACGAGGAGGCAGCCTCCAGCCTTCTGAAGGCTGTGCAGGCTCCTATAGGAGGACACTGCCACTACCCCTTTCCACCATGGCGTACACGCTCATTCACCAGTGGCTGAAGCGCTGGCAGCATTACGATGAGACTCTCCAAGAGCCTCTTCCTGTGATTGAGGCTCTCAGGACAAGTACTAACATCGTGGAAATATTGACCCCGAAAATATTGTCCACGTGTTTTGATATTGGCGTTAGTGAATTAGTGAGCCCTTTGCAAGCTTCCCCCAAGGTGATTACAATTGTACTTCGATGATATCACCAAGAGATTGTATCTGCATGCCTAAATAGCTCTTCGTGGTTAGACTGATTTGCTGCATCACTCTTCCAGTTCTGATGAAGGTTCTTTGACCCAATACTGAATCTCCTTCCACAGATACTGCCTGACCGCTGGGTATTTCCAGCAGCTTTTAACTTCCACGGGCAAGTCCTCACAGGTCTCCACAGTCAACACAATGGGAACAGTAACCATTGCTGGAAATACCATGATTATGACACAATATTTGAACTTGATCACGAGTTCACGATTGAAACATGGTTGACTTTGGAAGAGGAAAATATAACTGACCACATCAAGAATCCTAAGGACAAGCAGGAATTACACAGCACGTCACAGAAGATGTTATTTGTTACTTTAATTATAACCACAGAACTTCCAGTTTGAAGGCTATTAGGACCACTGCTGAAAGAATAGTTGTCCCCGATTCCACTCATCTCTTTGTTCCTCATTCTCAAGGAAATGCACAACCCCTTTAAATAATTCACGGGTGGAAAAAAAAAACACTACGGTCTCCAACAACTGAATTAACTCCTCGTTTCTCTTACCGCAATCAGATTTATTTTTGTTTGGAAAATATTCAGAGCTAACAGGTTGAAGACCCTTTCTCTTTTCACTCGACTTGTGGCAATGCGAAGAACAGGTAGAAGGTACAGGAGCCTGAAGACTGCAACGACCAGGTTCAGGAATAGCTACTTCCCCACAGCCATCAGGCTAGTAAACCTGGCTCAGACAAAACTCTGATCATTAACAATCCATTATCAGTTAATTTATTCATGTGTGTATATATTTATATAATGGTATTCAAGAAGGAACTGCAGATGCTGGAAGATCGAAGGTACACAAAAATGCTGGAGAAACTCAGCGGGTGCAGCAGCATCTATGGAGCGAAGGAAATAGGCAACGTTTCGGGCCAAAACCCTTCTTCAGACTGATGGGGGGTAGGGGGGGAGAAGGAAGGAAAAAGGGAGGAGGAGGAGCCCGAGGGCGGGGGGATGGGAGGAGACAGCTCGAGGGTTGAGGAAGGGGAGGAGACAGCAAGGGCTAGCAAAACTGGGAGAATTCAACGTTCATGCCATCCGGACGCAAGCAACCCAGGCGGAATATGAGGTGCTGTTCCTCCAATTCAACTCCCCCTCCCATTCCCAATCCGACCTCTCTGTCCTGGGTCTCCTCCATTGCCAGAGTGAGCAACACCGGAAATTGGAGGAACAGCACCTCATATTCCGCCTGGGTTGCTTGCGTCCGGATGGCATGAACGTTGAATTCTCCCAGTTTTGTTAGCCCTTGCTGTCTCCTCCCCTTCCTTAATCCTCGAGCCGTCTCCTCCCATCCCCCCGCCCTCGGGCTCCTCCTCCTCCTCCCTTTTTCCTTCCTTCTCCCCCCCACCCCCCATCAGTCTGAAGAAGAGTTTCGGCCCGAAACTTCGCCTATTTCCTTCGCTCCATAGCTGCTGCACCCGTTGAGTTTCTCCAGCATTTTTGTGTACCTTTTATATAATGGTATATGGACACACTGATCTGTTTTGTAGTAAATGCCTACTATGTTCTGTGTGCTGAAGCAAAGCAAGAATGTCATTGTCCTATCAGGGACACATGACAATAAACTCACTTGAACTTGAAAGTTGGAGTACAGTGTTCAGCATTTGTTTCCTTATTTAAGCAAGGATGTCGATGTACTGGATGTCCTTTGGTGAAGGGTTACCAGACTAATACAGGTAGTTCTGCTATTACACAATAGTTGTGTTCCTAAGAAACCTCATGTTACAGAAAATCAGGTTATAAAATAATTGATTCAATAGAAAAGCCAGACATCCGACCTGCAACTTCACATTTTTTTAGACTGGTTTGTGTCTCAACTTTAAATGATTTCATTTAAATTAGTTTCATGAGCCAAATAAAATGTGGCTTTTGCTGACACTACATTCAGATCAGTTGAACAATACACCAGAGCTTCACTAAGATAATGTTCTGGATAAATGTAATGCAACCAAATACATGAGAGACTTTCTGCTAGCATGCAGTTAACTTATTTTAATGAAGGTCACTGCTGACAACCAACATAAAGCACATTCTATTTACAGAGATGCACTGGTAAATTTAGATTCAGCAACAATGAGCCTTTTATCATAATGTAGCGATGCCAGGACTGGCAAACCTCAACTTCAAAGGGGATATACAGTAAAAGCATATCTCAACTGCTTTCCGCAAATGGCTAAATTGGCAAATTGGTTTACACAAGACAGAATATCTCAAATGTATTGCAGCGTAACTTCTCCATTTGGTATCATGTTACAGACAGTATATTGAAATACCGAGAATGTGCATATTCAGCATGAAATCAGACTCCGCATCATCCCTTTTGTCACAGTGATGTCAGTTATATTCTGGTCACAGGCACATCAAAAATATTCAGGCACAAATACCAGGAGATAGAAATTCAACTATTCCAGGCAATGCTTAAAGTGGTGATGCAAGGGGGCTTGTAGTGATTTCATGCACGGCTTCCTGGCAGCAATATTTTATTGCACATGATCCTAAGGTACTGGAAAGCAAGGGTATGTACTGAAGCTTTCTCTCAAGCATGGAAGAGATAGCACAACCAGATCGGCTGTGGATCACAGAAGGGGAGAGCTTCTGTCACAGGGAGAACGTACAAACTTTATACCGGCAGCACCCTTAATCAGGATAAAATCTAGGTCGGGATATTTACCCAATAGTAGACAGACTCCAAACGATGCAAATCAATTTCTAGCCCCTTATCCAACAGATATTCAGTGCTAATTAACAAAAATCACTCAATTTTCGGTAAAAATTCCCACCGACTTGCATCATTATGGATTTGAAACGTCAGGTTAATAGGATATGTCAAAAAAAGTTTCAGTAGACAAGGCATGTTCCAGATTTCTGTTTTGACAAAAATACATCGAGAAAGAAAGTTACAGGAGAACAGGACTGGGATGGATTTGACAGCCGCACAGGCGGCCTTTCTACCCGTGAAGCCTATAGTGCAAGAGTAGATGGGAAATAAGAGAATTTCTTGCGAAATGAAACACATTCATGGACAGTTGCAACACCTGCTTCATAAGATTCGTGTAAGTATTCAGAAAAATCTACTGGTATTTTAGAAATAGATTTGCTTGAAGATTACTGTGAAAGACAGGTATCGATATAATAATTGTTTAAAAAAAATTGTGCCCAAGTCACTTAGTGGCACATATAACGCCTCATAGTGGGCAAAGACAATCTTCATTTCACTTACCAACTGCATGAGTTGTGCAGCACAGAGATGTACTTTCCAACCCTGAGCCTTGCACACAATTCCTTTCTGATTAGCAATCTCCTGCAATGTGGGCTTTTTCTCCTCTGCAATTAAAGATAGAGAAGGCATCAGTCCAAGGTTATTATGCAGTGAGAACCAAATACAGATATTTTACTTCCTTTTAGCAATAAATGGAGTTACATAGATCAACGAAGCGTGGATTTAAGCCCAACAACCCAGTAAAACGGGACAGCATAAACCAGACCATCAACCTTCAAAACCTACAATTAGACCAATACCGCTCTCCAGATCAACAATGTAAAATTGAAAGAAAGATTGACATATAAACAACTAATCTTTCAAATAATTACACAAACTAATTGCAGAGACGGTCATTTCCATTTTTCGAACAACTCAAATGGGAATTTTAATAGAAATGCCAGGGTAAATTTCTTTTAAACTAGGCTCCAAACTAACTTTTTGATAGGTTTAAATGGATTTTCAAGACGCCACTATCTCAGTAAACATCTACCACAATGACCAAAATAGCTATTAACTAGTCATTTACCTCATTTTTTGGTGGACTCTTACTCTGCATATAATAGTGACATTGGAATCCTTGCTACTATAGTATAAACAACGTCATCACCCATGTTGCTCGATTGCCAATTAACAAAAATCTTACAATTCACCAACAATACAAATTAACTTTACGTTTCAATAGTAGAAGTAAAATGAAACATTTTTACAGCCGATTTGGAGTAGAGACATGGCAGAGTAAAATTACAAGTAGTAACGTGCTTCTGCAGCTAGTGCAGCCCGAGAGGGTTTATGCTACTTTGCAGAGATGTGGGACGTACATCAACTCTGGAAGGAAAGCTAAGTCCAGAAGGCAGAGCAGACATGGACATGATGAGTTACATGGGAGAAACACAAGGCTAAATTCCCTCTATTTTATTGCACAAGGTCTAACCAGCAAGGCAGAAGAGTCAAAAGCATTGATTAACACATAGGAATATATTATTGTTGCCACTGGAACTGGCAACTCAACAGTCAGGAAATAGAATCTTCAGATAGGTGGGATGCAAAACAGGAGATGCATTGCAATATTGATTAAGGAGTCCATTACTGCAGCAATGAGGGACAATATCGTAAAAGGTTGTTTAAAATCGTTCATATGGGCAGAAACTTCAGATGCTGGAATCTTCAGCAAAAAAAAAAAAAAAATGCAGTAGGAACTCAGCTGTCAGATTAAAAGAGGGTCCCACCCCAAAACCTCACCTGTCTATTCCCTCCACAGATGCTACCTGACCTATTGAGTTATTCCAGCACTTTATCTTTTGCCCATATGGCAGAGCTGAAGAACCAAACGGGGTATTAATTTACTGGGATACCCAACAGGTGTCTCAAGAGTCATTGGGTGACAGAAAAGCAGATATGTAAGCAAATTATGGAGAGGGATAAGAATCATAGGGTTACAGCAAAAGGGGATTTCAACTTTCCCAATATTATCTGGGCTTGTCTCGGAGTGCAAAGATTTGAGGAGAACCTTTTGAGCCAGTAGAGTCAAACTAGAGAAGGGGCAGTACTGGATCTAATCATGAGGATTCAGCTGGGCAAGTGGTTGAATTATGGGGAAACAATTTGGATAAAGTGACCATAACTATAAGTTTCAAGATAATTCAGGAAAGGTATCGGGACACATCAGAAATTGAAGAAAGGCTGTTTTCATTATCACAAGACAAGATTCAGCAATAGTGTGCAGCAAACGTAGTCAGTTTGAAGATGGGTCAGAAGCGAAAAGTGACCCATCCTTTTTCTCCAGAGATACTGCCAGACCCGCTGAGTTACTCCAGCACTTTGTGTCTATCTAGCAAAAGTAGATTGAGATCAGTTACTTGCAGCAGACGTTACATGCAAGTATTCAGAGGTAATCAAAGATGAAATGATGACAGTTCAGGGACAACGCGTTCCCATTAGGGTGAAGCTAAGGCCAACAAGTCCATGGCACCCTGGGTGCCAAGAGATAGAGACAGAAAACAACTGTACAGCAGATACAGGGAACTGAAAGCAGGAAGGGTCTGCATGATTAGAGAAAGTCCAGGTGATAGTTGCAGAAAATTTAGGCGGCCAAAGAAATGAAGTATCACTGGTGCAAATGTTCAAGGAAAATCCCCAAAGTATTTTAGAAACATAGAAAATAGGTGCAGGAGTAGGCCATTCGGCCCTTCGAGCCTGCACCGCCATTCAATATGATCATGGCTGATCATCCAACTCAGTATCCCATCCCTGCCTTCTCTCCATACCCCCTAATACCTTTAGCCACAAGGGCCACATCTAACTCCCTCTTAAATATAGCCAATGAACTGGCCTCAACTACCTTCTGTGGCAGAGAATTCCAGAGATTCACCACTCTGTGTGAAAAATGATTAAAGGTATGTTAAAGGTAAGTTATATGTTAAAGGTGAGTGGTGGGCATACTAGTGACTAAAGGGGAAATATTTATGGATTTGGAAAATGTAGGAAAGGTCGTAAAGTACTTCTCATCTGTGTTCACAAAAGAGAGGGGCATTATAATGGGAGAATTCAAGGGTGTGGTAGAGATAGAGTGAAATCTTAGAATATGGTATCCATAAAAAATGGGCTTAAAGAAGAATTATTCCCCTGGACCAGATGAGATATCCCAGGCTGCAATGAGGGGGGATAGCCAGGACCCCAACAGATTTGGAACCCTTTGCAGGGCCAGATGACTGGAGGAATTTTATTATAGCACTTTTATTCAAGAAGAGCTACAGAGTCATGCCAGATAATTCCATGATGGCAAATCCAATGTCAGAGGCAAGAGCTGGGGAATTTACTGAAACAAATTATGAGAAACAGGATTAATGTGTATTTGGAAAGACTGGGATTAATCAAAGTTAGCATGGTTTTGATAGAGAGTCGACGTGTCTGACTTTCTGGGTTGGATTATTTGAAAAGGTACCAAATGTATTAAGGAGGGAAGTGCAGTTGATGTAGTCCATGGACCTCAATAGTTACTTGTCAAGGTCTCACATGGGAGAGAGCTCCTAAAGATCAGAGCCCATAGGGTCCACTGCAAGCTGACAAATTGGATCCAAAATTGGCCTGATGATACGAGGCATGGATGAAGGTCACAAGTTGTTTTTTGTGATTGGAATCCTCTAACCATCAGAGGGATCAGTGTTGGGACCATTACTGTTCATTATACAAATATCCAGAAGTGCATGTGAAAGGTATGATCAGCAAGTTCACAGGTGACATGAACATTTGTGATGTTGCGGGCTACAGGCTAATATTGATCAGTTGGTAAAATGGACAGAATGACAGGTTGGATTTGTTCTTCTTGAAGTGGAAGAGGTTGAGGGAAGACCAATGTATACAAAATTAGAAAGGAGGTATATCGCAAGAAACTTTCCCCCCCCATAGCAGAGATACCTAAAACCATAGATTTAAGATCGGGGTAGGAAATTTAAAGACGGTAGGAGGAATATTTTTTTTCACCTGGATGGTGGTTGTAATCTGTAACACACTGGCTAAGGTGATGGTGGAAACAGAGACTCAGAATGGTTTAGTACATGAATGAACACTTGAATGTAAAGGCATTGAAATGTTGAAAACTGGGACAATGGTAATTTGATGGTCTACATGGTGGGCCAAAGAGTCTGTGTTATGTGACTAATTTAATTACAACCTGCTTTTTGATAAGATAACTAATTGTTCATCGTGGCTCAAGCCATTTTGCATGCTGAAGAGATTACGTCATTAAACACGTTAGAGGTTGAAGGTTGAAGTCTCTGCCTAGAAACAGTTTAAATATTCCCACTGGCCAGAAGGTTCATCCCTAATGTAGCGGGAACAGAAAATTAAGTCTCACCTTTGACTTTCACATCACTATATCTTTGGAAATGATGATAAGCTGCCTTCCAGGGGTTCCTGTAATGTCGAAGTAATGTAACTGGAGGTCTAGGGCGTACGGGAACATATCTGACACCCTCTTCGTCTGCAAAACAAGATTTTAGTTGGTTCAAGAGATTTCAGAAAAGTGGAAAAAGCACCAATTTGCAATGCCAAAATACAAATACTGCTTGAGGTTAGGAATGGGCACGTCTCTACAGGCAGACACATGCCACCTCTCTCCTCTCGGGGTTACAAATCCCACTTTCCTTCCAATCTCTGCCACGCTATCCCCAGCCCAAGAACACTATCATTGGTCCACTCCTTGCGAGTACAAATGCTAGCCTTCATTTTGGCTGCAAATCCATTTTACCTATGTATTCCTTTGGCGGCGATTTCCTCTTCTCTGCTTTGAGCAGCACCGGCTTGCTGCTGCTATTCTTCTCCTCATCGGTGCTGTTTGTTTCCATCATTTCACTCTCTTCTGTGGAGATAATGTGCTGCTGTTTGCGGGGTTTCTTCCGGGGGGATGCACCAAGCGGCAACTCGTTCCCAGGAAGGTTGAGGTTGTTCACCATTGGGATCAGAGCAGGTGATGACACAGACATGCTCTGGGACGTTGATACTGCAAATGGGAGATGGCGGAAAGGGTGAGATAATAAGAGAAAAGTGAGAAGAAGAGAAGAGTGACAGCCAGAGAGAGGTTTAGTGGAAAAAAAGTGAATAGAGGGGGGGGGACATTAACAAGTGAGGAGGATCACAAAGGAGATGAAAGCCAGAGAGGCAAGTAGCAACATAGGCAGATGGGAGAATAGTAGAAGCATGTGAGAGAGAGCGCAAGAAAGGGGGAATTGACATTGAGAGTTAGGGTGATGAATTGGAAGAGGAGATTCAGATAGAGGGACAGAAACAGGAAATGGATGAATAAAACTAAAAATAAACACCCCAGAAAACAAAGTTGTAGCACCCAAACAATCCTAGCTTTTCACATTAATGAAACTCCTGGTCATTTCTGCGAATTAACAGGTATAAATGAGCAAATCAACTGGGAGGATTGGTGCACCAACTGACCCCTCTCCTGTGAGCATTACTAAACTACAATGCTTTCACACATGCTACAGCCAGAAAACATTTACAGTGCATCATACACACTTCTCCCCAACCATGTCCTACCTCAAAAATATCCCCTCACCCCACCCATTCTTACAAAGATTTCTCAACAGTAGGCACAGAATATTGTATCTACATGTGCACTCTTCTGCAAGTTGCTCATGCTTGCTATTTAAAACCTTGACCAAAAAAAGCCTTTCTTGACAACAATTTGAATGATTACGATGCTCCAACATGTTTCTCACTAGGCCATGGGATGCTGGGCTCAGCAGTTATCATTGTTCGCCTGCCTACCCCATTCTCCGGAAAAATAATGCAAGCATTGGTAACCTCATCATTAGATGAAAATTCATTGCAGCAAAGTCAATTTTTACATGGACTCTGCAGGGAGAACACCTACTTGATACAGGCAGTGCATCCACAGACTCGTTCTCTCGTTTGATTTTAATCTCTGGCAATGTTGAGCTCATGGAGACGGGTACAGAGATGGCAACTGGTTGCGATGGAGGAGCTACCACTGTAGTCATGGAAACTGAAATTGGAGTAGTAGTAGAGACTGCTGCTGTAACAGTTGACAAGGAAGTAGGCCGAGGATGGGGAGTAGCTGCTGCAATGAGTGTTGGGATTGGTGGCGGAGGCTGCTGAGAATTTGGCTGCCCTGACAAGGGCATTGGTTCCATGTTCTGGTTGCTGATTGCTTCCATTGCAACTGCCACTGGTGTGGTAATTGAAATGTGGATCTCTGGCTTAGATTTGTTTCTGAAAAAAAATAGAGACAATCCAAATCAAACATCAAAATGTTTCATTAACTGTTCCAAATGAATACCTGTTTTCAATCATCCACACAGATAGATTGGTTTAGTTACAGTTCAGTCACAGTATTGAATCAGAGGTTGGAGAACATTTCACTCGAGATGCACAAACCTAGATCGCCACAGCAGTATCAAGCATTCATATGATTCGCCTCCCGTGGCACTGAAGGAATGGGACACTGCGCAATTGCAGTCTTTGGATGAGAATTTTGTGTTCCTTTGAGTGAATGCAAAAGAACCCCAACACTGTTCACACACCAACCAACACAAAACAGATCAACTAGTCACTCATCAAACTACTGTGCAAATGGTCTGAGACGGTTCCTACATTTTAATGGTGGATACACTTCAAAAAGTTAATTCATTCAAGTATTTTTTAATCACATTTTGAGACTGTGTAACAGCTCTCATCTACCTTAGCAGGAGCGCAAAGTCACCTTTAAAAAGATTAAAATATTTGACAAACATGTATCAAATTAACATAGCTTGACACACCTCGGAGGGGGGGGGGGAAAGGGGTGTATTCCATTAAGGAAGCAATAATTAAGCTGCTACCTTTCACATTAAAGACCCTAAACAAGCAAAGTGGTGACCTTCACTGTGGCTTGCACGGTAATACTGCCACAAATCAGCAGAAAATTCTGAATGCAGACACAAAAAGCTGGAGTAACTCAGAGGGACAGGCAGCATCTCCGGAGAGAAGGAATGGGTGACGTTTTGGGTCAAGACCCTTCTTCAGAAATTCTGTCTGCTCTTCAATGGCTCATATAATCTCCTGAAAGTACTGAACCCAAATACACTAATGCTAATAACAGCTCCCCTTGATAGGCGTCTCTAGGAAATTTACTAGCCTTCACTTGAAGAGCAGGGATCAAATCTAGAAAATTCTTGGTCTCAACTACTTGATGGGTACACCTGGGCCCTCAGGATAGTATTACCAGGTGATTGGCTGTGGGGGTGGGGGGGGGATTTTCTTAGATCTCAGAGCACATCACCCTTCTCTTGCTGCAGTACAAATATAAGAACTGAATAAATAGGAGCAATCGCAAAATTCCAATTCTCACCCAACTGGCCGTGGGGATCCTGATGCATTACGCACTGTGCCGTCTAATCGCGGGCTCGTAGCCTCCGTTGGATGTGGCGGGATGAGACTCTTCCGAACAGCCATGCTGCAAACAATGAACATGACAATTTCAACTAGGCTGGTGAACAGCATCACATCACATTTTTATTTCAGACAATAACCTGGAGTAGGTATAATTGCAACTTAGTGATACTACAAGTTGGAGTCAGTTGAATAAACATCTGAATGGTTCTAGGCAACAAGTTCAGATGGACAATAAGTTCATCCATTTTCTGACTTCAACATACAATGATCATTTAAAAAAATCTTTACAATTATTGAAACCTGAAATATAAGCTGAAAATGCTAGAAACAGTCAGAACTGTTTCTTAGACCAGAAACATTAACTGTTTCTGCCCAAATGCTGCCTGCCTCTAACTGTTTTTCTACAAATGTGTTTTTTCTAATTTTATTTTGCATATGGTATCCATTAAGTAGATACATGTCCATTTCTATGCCAAATAATATCAACCACTTCGAACAAGACTAATAAAAGCTGTCTGCTTTGGCTAACAAAAAGCATATTTATTAGCTACGGGTATAACATTCACTGCTGTCAAGTGATATCAGATGTGCTTTGGAAATGCCTGTTCATTTTGAACATTAGCAAACTCAAGAGAGTAGCACAGTGACTTAGTTTAAAAGAGAGCTGCTTCATTGCTAGACACCCAAGGTTTATCCTGACCTCTAGTGCTGTCTGTGTGCAGCTTGCACATTCTCCCTATGACCACATGGGTTTCTTCTGGGTACTCCAGTTTCCTTCCTCATCCCAAGGAACACTAGGTTGGTAGGTTAACTGACCACTACAAATGCTACTACTACCGTGTTGGTAAGGGGATTGGGTGTAAATTTAAAAAAGGGATTAGTGCAAGGACAGCTTGATAGTTGACATGAGACACTGTGGGTTGATGGTCTGTGTCTCTGCTCTACGACACCACAAAAGAAGCCAACTGGAATCCTGTTTAAGTTAGAATAAATCTATCCAGTCTACTTCCTTACAATTTCTCCTTTTACAAAAATACATGTGATGAATGCAAGATGATTTAATTAACATGAATTGACAGGTTTTGCCACACATGCCATGCAATTGAAAGGTGGTTACATTTATCTCATCACAATTTGGTCAGCTTGACTGGGGAAAAGTAAAGCAACAGTTAAATGCTCTCACCCATCGGAGGCTGGCTTCTTCCGCAGAATACTGGGCCGTGGCGAAGATCCTTGTGTTGGAGCAGTAGTACTGCTGCTTGGAGTGTGGGTTTGAATCACGGTTGTGACAGCAGGTGTCGCGCTGAACGTGCTGATGGGATTGGCTATAATGGTTGCTCCATCCGTCAACACCACTGCTGAATAACATGGACGCACATGTAAGACACATTCATGATACAGACAGAATGGACACGACCATTCAACTAAAAGTAATCAGCTGGCATCAAGCAAATTTCAAAGTGTAACACCAATTGTTCTGGACCCAACTGCAATGTTAAGCTCCTGGAATTCTCGTCATTTCAGCACCGAAGGTTACCCATGTCCCACTAGAAATTAATTAAAATCTCCCACAAATAACAATGCTTTTTTACAGAAAGAGCCATTGCTGACCCCTTCATAAATTGATCAGGATGCTTATATCATGTGCGATGCATGGAACTAGTGATTAGTGTACGTGATCAAGGTGATCAGGATCCACTTTCCACTCTTCCCAAGGGACCAAAGTACACTTGCATTTCTTTTTAATTATTCAGTGCCCTAAAACAATGTGTAGACAATGAAGCTCGTTATATTCTGGTTACTAATGTAGACAATATCACAATGTCGAATAGATAGAAACAAATATTAGCTAAATTACTACAGATAATGTCCTGTACTTTTCTGTACCACATCATTGCATTAGAGAACAGTTGGGTCTTGTTCAGTTTTTTGTCTATGAAATGGGACCTTAGTGTAGCACTTCCTTACCACTGAAATCAAATGTAGAAGAGAACTTATGCTCAGGCTCTGGGTAGAATTTGAATTCACTTTTCTCTGACAGTACTGATTAATATCATGTCCTGCACGTACACCGACAATGAAGTGCTCCACCTCACTGCCACCTCTGATCCATCCTGTGCCAGACATCAAGTTCAATATGCAGATGCAAATGAGCAAAAAAATCTCTTCAATTAAACATTGGGAAGACAAAGGCTTAATTATCTTCATAACCCACCACAACTACCACCAACTGGCAAATGATACAATTTCCTATCCTACGCAAGGCCAAATTACTGGTATCCTTGATCTGAACGGAGCTCCAAGCTTCCATACTGCACCCACCAGCCCATCAACTTCACCTCCAGAGTATCATGCCCCCCCACTGCCAACACACGTGACAAGTCATCCATGTTTTAGTTACTTCAAGATAGACACAAAAGCTGTTAACTCCGAATAATCGATCTGAAGAAGGGTCTCGACCCGAAACGTCACCCATTCCTTCTCTCCAACAATGCTGCCTGTCCCGCTGAGTTACTCCAGCTTTTTGTATCTATCTTCTGTTTAAACCAGCATCTGCAGTTCCTTCTTACACACTTTAGTTACTTCACATTCCCATTCTTTAACGTTCACCTTGTTAACCTCCAATTTTCTGGTTTCTGTAAATGTGTAGTCATCCAAAACTATGCTGCTCCACATCTTACATTGGTTCCACAGAGATGATGGCTGAATGGAACATTCAACTTCCAGTACATCAGTGCCACTCATTTAAAATCATCACATGTATTTACAAATCTCACTGTGGTCTCACTCCTTAATTCGAATCACCTCTGGTGCCATAATCCTCCTCCAATTGCAGCTTGATCATCCACCCAATTCCTTTCAACCAACCACTTACAAGTGTTCTTAATTGTTTAGACTCCATGTTCAGGCATTTAAGGCCTCCCATAAAGCCTGCCCCTTTATGGAGGACATGAAGACCAGTGTAGGGAATACAAATATGCCTGGACAATTTGAGTTCAAGAAAATAGTGTTATGGCTCTTGAAGAGTATTAATGTGGATAAAACCAGAGGACATGATGAAATCCATCCCGTGTTATTGAGAGGAGCAAGAGAGGAGATTGCAGGGGCTTTAACAAGGATCTTTGCATCTTCTCTAGCCACAGGCAAGGGGTGAAGCTGTTTAAGAAGGGAAATAGAGATGCTCCAGGAAATTAAAGGTCAGTGAAACTCACATCAGTG
Organism: Amblyraja radiata; assembly: GCF_010909765.2. Classification (NCBI taxonomy): domain Eukaryota; kingdom Metazoa; phylum Chordata; class Chondrichthyes; order Rajiformes; family Rajidae; genus Amblyraja; species Amblyraja radiata. Next base: position 30,199,875 of record NC_045968.1, read on the forward strand.
GCTGGTAAGCTATTGGAGAGGATTTTAATCAGATAGGATTTACTTACATATGGAAGAGAATGGGGTAATTGGGGACAGTCAGCAAGGCTTCATCCACAGGAGTTCATGTCTTCCAAACTTGATTTGAGGTTTTTTTGCAGAGGTGGCGAAGGTGATCGTTGAGGGTATGGCAGTGGAAACTGTTTTTGAATAAGGCATTTGATGAAGCCCTCATTGGCAGGCTGATCCAGAAGGTTAAGATGCATGAGATATACAGCGATTTGGTTGTTTGGATTCAGAACTGGCTTCCTCAAAGAAGGCAGAGGGTTGTGGTGGAAGGATGTTATTCTGGGGTCTGCGACGTGTGGATCTGTGCTGGGATCTCTGGTGTTTTATGATATTGACCTGGACATGCGTCAAAATGATAGATAACGATAATGCTAGGCAGATAATGCTAGATAGATAGTGCTAATAAGTGCATGGCTATGAGGAGATATGGCCAAGCCAATTAATTAACTACCCCTGCAGGTTTTTAAAGTGTACTTTCCCTTTTACCTGGTGGTTTGTTGTCCGACGTCTGTTGGGGGCCGAGTGATGCAGGCTGCAGAGCCTGGGTCCCAAGAGCGGATGACTGAATTCCCTGAGCTCCAAGTGGAGATGGCTGAATTCCTTGGGGGCCAAATGAAGTTGGCTGTAGCCCCTGGGCAGTGATGGACGCCGGCTGGAGCCCCTGAATGTGACGTGTATGCGTGGCGTCCACAGTCATCAGCTGCATGGGGTTGAGATGGACAGTAGACGCTACACCCACACCAGCCTGAGCCGCAATCGCTGCTGCAGAAACAGAGCTCGGTGCTTGCGCTGAAACTGAGACGGAGAGTGGATATTAATTAAATGCAATGCAATTTCCTTTTTTATACGAATCAGTTATAGAATTATAGACTTTATAGGACAAAGAGCTAATTTGGTCGTAAAAGGAATATCCAACTTAGTCCAAGGTCAAAATTAGCTAATGAACACATACACGAGTCAAGTAAAAAATAACAAACAAATGCATAGTCTAGCCCTTGGACTCTAGCTTTATGTTAGAACTAATTTAAGTTGCATAACATGCAATGTGGATCTCTGCCTTTCTAACAGACAGTTCCAGCATCTCACCACACACCAAGTGAATAAAATCGCTTCCCATCTGGCAATTTTGTTCCCTAATGTACATTATAGAAACATTGTTTTTTTCAAAAAATAATTGGCTGCTTGAATTCCAGATTCATTTAATTACACAAATTTAAATTCCCCAGATGCTCTGGTGGTATTATTCAAACTCTTGTTTTCAGACCAATACCCAGGCCTCGGGATAGCAGTCATGTCAACCACCATGATCTTTTACCAATTATTTTAAATTGTCTTCCTCCCTGTTATTGACCTATTGGCAAAGGGAAACATTCACTCTGTTGTTTAGACATTAAGTTAAACTGTCAATTTTAAACATTAACAATAGAAGTAGACTACAAAGCCCTCAGGCTTGCTCCTCTGCCCAATAAGATCAGGTTCTTTGCAAGATCTCCACATTTCCCAATTCCACCTGTCCAAAAATCTCTTCCCGAATATACTCAACATCCACAGGCCTGAAGTTCAGAATTCAAAGGATTTACAACACTTTGTACGAAGAAATAGCTTTTCAGTTTTAAATGGCCACCTCCTTATCCTAGACCCTAGTTCTAGACTCTCCTGTAAGATGAAGCAGCTTCTTAATATCTACCCTCAACATCTTGTACACGTCAAAGATGATCACCTCAAGTATCACTAAACATTGCTGAAACACAATACTGTCCCATGTTTGAGCTACGATTTGGTCTGCTCCAAAGATCTGGTTTTCAAGCTGTTGGATGGTCATTTTATCCTCTTTTGAATTGGGGTGGACAGCATGGTTTGGAATGGAACATGTGACACCTATGTTAGATGCAGAGGATCTGGGTTGTGGACATTTTCTAACTCTGCCCCAGACACCGTTCCTCTCCTACCACAGTTGCTGCAGAGTTCCTCCAGCAGATTGTTCCAGATTCCAGTACCTGCAACCTCTTGTCTCTATTTAATTAATGGAATTTAAATTCTCCAGCTGTCCCGTTCAGATAACAATTTTTTTCAAGTTTATTAATCCAAACCTCATTACAGCCCTGGTCCAAGCATGGAGGGAAAAAAACTGAATTCCAGAGGCAGAGAGGTTGAATGTTCTTGATATATTACAACAGTTGACAGAGAGCAGGACAGGACAATGTTCTAATGCCAACTATGCATTGCCCCAATAATTACCTTTTGAATCATATAAAAATGGGAACTTTAGTGATGGTTGCAATTCTACTTGCACAAAAGGTGCAAGCTGACACGTCAGTTTGAGATCCTGTACCAGGGTCTACTGGATTCTTCCTGCGCTCTGAGTTTAGTTATGCACCTGGGTGTCCCGTGGCAGATGACACCTCGCAAGTCACAAAGCCATTCCACCATCTACCAGGCACATGTCTCAGAGGGAGCGCAGCACCTCAATAAGGCTTCATGGATAGTATCTCCCAAGCCTATAACTTCTTCATCTCGTAAACTAAGGGAGGAAAACATGTGAATGCCACCATCTTTATTTTCTCCTATATGGCATCACTGTTTGCACATAGTACATAGTAGAACATCTACCACAAAGAAGCTGGCACACCAACAACTTAAAGGACAATTGAGATAGTCAACAAATTCTGTGCTTGCTGTTGTTGTTGTTCATTCCCGTAAACTGTAAAATAAACATACTAATCTCATTAACATTGCCCTTCTGAGGCTAGGTTTGCTGGCCTGCAACTACAAAATAGCTGTAATTATACAGAGTGTCACTTCTTCCTTACTAACCAAAATTATCAATCCTCTAGTGTTCTGACACAAGTTTATTGTCAGAAGATTGACCATCTCCAACTGTAGCCTCCTTTTGCTCTGGTATTTTATTTCATTCACATGTTTAAACTATAATGTTTTATTCTTAATGATTTAATGTTTTATGCTTTATTCTTAATGGTTTATTACTGTATGTCGTGTTCTTACTTGCGAGCGGAGCACCAAGGCAAATTCCTTGTATGTGTACATACTTGGTCAATAAAGTTATTCATTCATTCTCACCACCTAAAGCTTCACATTAAATAACACTAAAACCGCCAACTCCACTGCCATTACAGTTGGAGGCCAAGCAGAAACTTAACTGGACCGGACACAAAAAAGCAGTGGTTACATGACCAGGTCAGTAGCTTGGAATCATGTGGCAAGTGATTCACCTCCCGATACCCTGAAGCCATTCATTCATCTAGAAGGCACAAGTCTGGAATGTGATGGGATAGACACAAAATGCTGGAGTATCTCAGCAGGTCAGGTAGCATCTCTGGAGAGAAGGAATGGGGAGAGAAGCATCGGGGAGAGAAGCATCTCCAGAGATGCTGCCTGACCCACTGAGTTGCTGCAGCATTTTGTGTCTACCTTAGATTTAAACCAGCATCTGCAGTTCTTTCCTACACATGTGATGGGATAGTCTCCAATGCCCTGGATGACTCCATCTCCAACAAGGTTTGCCACCATTCAGGTCAAAGCAGCCTATCAGCATTCCATTAAGCAACTTAAACAAACCATTCCCTCCATCACTCTGTACAGTGGCTGCAGTGTTACACTATCTGCAAAATGCACTGCAGTTACTTGCTGAACGTACTGAACTGAATTGTCTCCCCCCCCCCCCCCAATTTGCAATCTAGCAAACAGGAGTAAACTGGTAGTTTAATGGTCATCATTACAAAATCTGTCCATTTATTTCCAAATAAATGTCTGTACGGTGTTTGTACGTTCCCCTCCTTGACCTGCGTGGGTTTTCTCGAGATCTTCGGTTTCCTCCCACATTACAAAGATGTACAGGTTTGTAAGTTAATTGGCTAGGTAAATGTAAAAATTGTCCCTCATGGGTGTTAATGTGCGGGGATCGCTGGACGGCGCGGACCCGGTGGGCCGAAGGGCCTGTTTCCGTGCTGTATCTCTAAATTAAATATACTGAATTCAAATCTGTAGCTGCCATATTTCAGCTCTAGTAACCAAATTTTCAACCAGAGCTCTAAATTACAGTTCTGCTAACTTAACCACACCAACCCTCCCTCCCCTCAGCATAGGAACATCACTACCTGCAGTTTCTCCTCCAAGTCACACATCATCTTAACTTCAGAGTATATCACAAGCCTTTCATCGCCGCTAGACCTAAATCCTCACCTTTCCTCCTGAGTTTGAGCAACGGATAACAGTGGCTCCAGTAGCTGCCACCACTTTCTCAAAGGCAATAAATGGTGGTTATGCCAACAATAACCACATCACAAATCAAAGGAGAATCGATAGTTATTGGTCTTCACAGCTTGAGATACACATTCCCTCCAATTAATGTTATTTGTTTCTATAATGCAAAAGACTTCATCTCGTTTTAACCAAATGATCATCACATTTCTCTTCCTCATCCATAATAGAATCAGAAATATTAATCTCAGCAACAATCCTCTTTGACTCACCTTGTTGATGCTGACCGCGATCCTACCTATGCTAATCCTAATAGCCTGCATCAGGCCCCCATCCCTTTGTTCCTTTTCTATCCAATTATCTGTCCTTTAAATCTTTGTAATTTTATCTACTTCCATCTCCTATGGCAACTCGTTCCATATGTTGACTACCGTCAAACTTATCTCTTCTTACTTTAAATCTGTCCTCTCTCCAGGTCTAGACTCCCCTGACGTGGGGAAAAAAAAGATTCTGACTATCTTATCTATGCCCGTCAAAATTTTATGAATCTCCATAGGGTCATTCCACAGCCTCCTATGAGAATAAACCCCTTATCTGATCTCTGTACAACCACAGCTCTTCATTTCCTTTGGAATTTCTTCTGTCACCACATCCCTTTAATTGTGAGGAAGCTACTTAAAACATGTTACATAAAGGCTAGTTAGTCAAATGGGAGCCCTCCCAGTTGCTCAGTTTATCCTGGCTGGTGCTGCCATAACAGCATGTTAAATAATTCAGTATATTCGTACCTGGGTATTGCCGTATAGTGGAGACTGTGCTGGTTATTGGGGTAAAAGTATGTGCCAGTGTTGGGTAGCCAGGGATGGCAGCTGATGGTGGATAAGCTGGCAGGTAGTATTGAAACTGCACAGGGACTTGCCTGGATGGAGAGCAAAAGGAATTGTAACAATTAAGAAATCTTAGTTAAGATAAATCCCACATAGATTTTACAACTAAAGATTTTACCCATATCCTTGAACAAACATCTATATCTATACATGCAGACTTAGATTATGGCTGTTCAGTTAACAGAAATTCAAAAATTGGGGATAGAAAAAAAAATTAGCTCTCACGGAATTTATGCACAAAAATGTAAATACATAAGTTACTTTTTCCCAACTCTCATTTCTTGATATATCGTTGTATGGAACAAGCTGCCAGAGGAGGTAGTGGAGGCTGGGACTATCCCATTGGTTAAGAAACAGTTAGACAGGTACATGGATAGGACAGGTTTGGAGGGTTATGGACCAAGTGCAGGCAAGTGGGACTAGGGTAGCTGGGACATTGTTGGCCGGTGTGGGCGAGTTGGGCTGACTAAGTGAAATTAGGACACAAACTGTTATTCCAGTATGCTTTTCTAGGAACGCAACTCTCTCCCTGCCCATAATGCATGATCACCTGTGTTCAGGTTTCAGAACAACGTCTGCTTTAGTAAGATTTATTAACATGAATAGGTAACTTTAATGTAAAAATCATGGTACCGTTATCTAGTCTGGTAGGAAGTATCTGCAAGGTGCATCATAGTCTCGATCAACTCTGATATTTACACGTGTATTTATCAACAGGTCAATGGATGTATATTAGAGGTGTAAACTATAATCTATTTTCACCTTTAATACTACAAAGTGGAGCTACGCGAATATGCCTCACCCAACAATTATGGCTTTATTAGTGCCTTTATTATAGAAGTGCACATGTGGAGAGAGAGCACGGAGATGCAGTGAAAATATTGGTAGAATGAAAAATCAGTAAAGGTTGGATATGCATCCATCAAATGTTCATTTGTGCTTCCAACATTCACTCAAACACTGGAGGCAGCCATACCTATTCTCAGTTCGTGTCTCCATCGTAACAGGGTTAGGTGACGCCCTGTGACCAGGTATAGAAATCAGGTTCCCCCTTTCTGTTGTGTAATCTGGTTGGATCCGCGGAGAAGTGTGAGTTATTGGTTGAGGGACAACTTTTGCTGTAACACAATACAAGAGTATGCATTAGTAATAGAAAAATGCATTTCCAACTATTAGCCATTTGTTTTACACCCAGGAATTTCAGCTGGGTAATCCAAGATCGCAACTGCAAAGAATTATGTTGAAATTTCACACTGAGTATTTCTACACCTTGATTTACTTCAGATTTCTAGCATTTTGTTTATTTGCTTTTCTGCCAAAATTAGCCAATCCATAAAAGAACTACTGATGAAAATTATTCCAAGATGCCCATTAAAAACAATTGTTGGTTTAGAACAAGAGATATCGATCTCTTGTTTGTTCCTACTTGTAGGAGCCATTCATGCTTAGGCTAGTTACTGTTGGCATATTTTATTGTTTTGTCTAGATATTTCTTGCAGAATTATTTTGTACGCATGGGGGTGGGCTTTTGATAAGTAGATGAACGTTACATATAGCGTAGTCGCAGGGAGTGGCTAGGTCAGACCAGCCATGGGATTTGGAGAGAAAACAGTTCTTACTATGATGTAATGGCAATTTCAATCTTTTCCAATATTCAACTTTCCATTGCCATTACTCCACGGGTAGGTGGGAGTGATCGTATGCAGATAGTAAGAACGGAAAGCTACAATTTGTATAAGAATATGGTATGTTCACTTTGTCTGTACAACTACTTCAATAAAGAACTAGAAATTAACGACTGAAAGATCCGTTTTTGCTTGTCTGCGTACGATCACTCCCACCTACCTGTGGAGTAATGGCAACGGAAAGTTGGATATTGGGAAAGTTTGAAATTGCCATTACACTACTCAAACAATCTTGTAGCTAGCCCTCCGATTTCTTACTCAACATATTTCCTCACAGATTGGTGGGATCATTTTCTTTCCTATGCATTTGGAACTTGCCCAGTATGATCACGAATCCAGGGAAACTTCACTAATTTTCACTGAATAGCAAAAGGATTTTGAGAATGCGTATCAGAACATTTCACTTTCTCCAGAGTGCTCTCAAAGCAGTCAGGAACCCAGTCAAGACTGAAGTTCCCAAGTGAATGCGTTGATATCTGAAAACTCTAGCTGGACTTCGGTTAGACCGTAGATACCTTTCAATAAGTGGTCATGTCTTCTTGTGACATGCGAGTTTGAAGCCAGGGCAGTGGGTTTCACTCACCAACAGGAATAGTCGACGTAGTGACTACAGGAGCATGAGGTGTATGGGAAGCCATTGTCATGTTCACAATTGTACTGCTTGTTACTTGAGCATGGGAAACAGCACCTGTACAGAAAAAAAATGAATTTTGAGTAAAAATATAAGAAAAAGGGGCAACTGACCAATCATAGTCATCTGCAAAAGCAACTCGGATATGTTCATTATGAGAGGCAGAAACATGATATAAAATGAGAAATCAATTAAACTTTTCCCATTACAAAAGTTGACTTCTAAAAAATATAGAAATTGGATTCCTTTGCATTCACCGTTTTCTTAATGTAATGTTTCAACCATTTTGCTGATTATGTTGAGTTTAACTTTAATGGCAATAACCGATTACTACAGTTTTTAATGTTTTAAAGGAAATGCTTTTCCAGACAAAATGACAGTCTTTCGAGTACATTATACTGCTGCACAAGGGAGTTTTCATTTTAAGTGCGGTCAACAGCTTTCTATCTTAAGAGTCCAAAATGAAATTAAGTATTTTTCAGAAACCAGATACTTACCCTGACCTGTGGTAGAAGGGATTGAGTTTGTTGAAAGTATAGGTGCCACTGTAGCAGCAGCGACTGGTGTCCCAGTACTGAACATGGCTTTCTGTTGAAAGAGAACTTGCTTGTTGGTGTTGGAAGCTGTTAAAGGTACGGTTCTGATGCTACCTACTACATTAATCACCTGATCAATAACAGAAATAGAGTCACCTTGAAATAAATACAATAGCCCTAAAATCACATTTTTTAATATTTTTCTGCACTAAATATTTTACATTCAAGAAATTGTTATTGTGCTTTATTTACTTTGTTCTAAAGCCTAAAAGCTAACATGCATGCTCACTGATATCTCATATACTGGAAATAAGGTCAGCACTGTTGAACAATTGTCACTTGGATGCTGTGGAGATGAGAGAAAACAGGGAAGAGGGGGAAAAGAATAAACAGCAAAGTGTTGGGTAATGTGCAGTAATACTTTGGAGTAGTGTGACTGAACCATTGCCACAACAATCATTAGCATACAGGTGCCAAGATCAGTCTCAGTGCTGCCCATATGTATAATTGCAGCACTTGTAAAGCAATGTGGGAGAGGCCGGCAAAATAAAACCAATGGACCAGTGGGAACCCTTTAACTTCTATGGTTCTTGATTTTTTTTTTAATGAAGTCCTCCTTGTTTTACTGTGAGTGAAGGTCACATATTTAAAACTTTTGATCTAATCTGCTACTAAGTAAAATGCATGCACTGTACACATTACAAAAGAGAAAAGACATCAACACAAAGGCGAATTACAACAGTCCAATTTTCCAACAAGGGGGACTTCTGGCAGGTGTCAATACTCTAGAACATGCACAAAATGCTTTCAACACACGGTTTAAATTCTTGTTTTAAATTCTAACTTTTAGGCTTATAACAAGCAGAGTTTAAAACAAAGATTTCGTAAGCTCAAAAAGATATCACACATGCAAGGATACATAGTTAGCCAGCTAGCCAAAAAAATGCAGTTTAGCCAACAATGGCAATAAGACAGTACAAATGTGGTGGAATTATTTATTACTCAGACAGGTGTGATTGAAGGACACCAATTACAAACAGCAGGAGTATCTCCAATATCTGTACCATTCAAAAAGTCATGAGTGTTAGTTAAAGGAGTTAAAAATGTTTGTGCTGCAAAAATGCCCTACAAATGAGAATTGTATATATTCCTGATGCATGCAAGTTATAGTTAGCATTAATAGATTCACAAATCATGCTCTTCTAGTGTTATTCAATTTGTCAAACTTTTGCCTCAGTTGTATAACTTTCTTCCCATTTGAAAAAGTGCTGAAGAAATGCTTCAAGAACTGGCGAATATACAGTTATGCACACTCAAAATCAAATGCACACGGTTCACAAATATTCTTTGCCACAAAGCCATAGTCTTTAGTTCATGAACAAAAAATAAACATTCAGTATTCTCACTTGCCAATTAAGAAAATACATTTCAAAGAAATTTAATTGACTATAACAGTAAAGAACAAAATAACAAAGTATTTTACTTTTACTTAAACCACATGTTGATTTTAGTGGTAATTTTCATGTCACTGAACAAACCAATTTTGGAAGAATTTATCTGACATAGTTCAGAGTAGAACAACAAAGAAGAGGGGGATTGGTGGGTTAGGACAAAATTATTAATAAGTTTACTTGTGGAGCCAAGTCACAGTATAGGGAAGTAGGTGGAACTCTACCTGTGTTATAGGATGAAGCTGTGGTTTCTGGCCAGCCACTGCAGGGTGAGAAGGCAATGTGATGCGAGTAGTCGTATCTCGAGGCTGCTGAGTACGCTGGATACTAATTGTTGCAGCAGACGGGTGAGGTTGGATGGTCAGTGCCGGTCTACTGCAGGCAAGGAGAGGAAAGTAACAATTCAGACAGGAGACCTCGCGGATGGCATTCTACATAATTCTGAATATTCACTGACAAGGAATGAAATTTGAAGTAGGGCACACAGTCTGAACTCAAACTTAACATCTACCCACCATAATCCTCAACATTCTTGGGGAGTGTTGTAGAGCAGCAGGATCTAGGAGTGCAGGTACATAGTTCACAGTAAGTTGCGTCACTGATAGACAGGGTGGTAAAGGCGGCTTTAGGTACATTGGCCACCATCAGTCAGGGTATGGAGTATAGAAGTTTGGATATTATGTTACAGTTGTACAAGACTTGGGCAAAGCCACATTTAGAATACAGTGTCTAGTTTTGGTCAGCCTGCGAGAGAAAGGATGCAATTAAGCTGGAAAGAGTACAGAGAGATTTATAAGGATGATGCCAGGACTTGAAGGGCTGAGCTACAGAGAGAGGTTGGGCAGCGAGGACTTTATTCCTGGCAGCACAGGAAACTGAGAGGTGATCTTAGAGAGGTGTATAAAATGATGGGAGAATAGATAGGAAGAATGCAGTCTTTAACCTTGGTTAGGGAAATCAAAAATCAGAGTACATAGGTTTCAGGTGAGAGGGGAAGATTCAATATGAACCCTAGGGGCAACTTTTTCACTCATAGGGTGGTGGGTATATGAGGAGGTAGTTGAGACAGGTAACGATAACAGCAGTTAAAAGACACTTGGGCAGGTACATGGATAGGAAAGGTTTAGAGGGATATAGGCCAAACGTGGGCAAATGCGACTAGCTTAGACGCCGCATATTGGTCGGCAGGGACAAATTAGGCTAAAGGGCCTGTTTCTATGCTGCATGACTAACCATAAGCATATAACAGATGTAAATAATTACAATTGAATTTTTCAAAAACTTACAATTTTATTATAGACTATATTGACTACAAATAGGACTGTTAATGTCCAAATATCTGAGAACAAAATTACTTATGGCAATGCAAACAAAATTAAGCATAGAAGGAATGTGTTTGATAACCGTATCTGGACTTCCATCAGTGGTCCACTCATTTCACTTGCACGGTTGTCAAAGATTTGGACGAACACCAGCAACAACAGTTGCAGATCTCCAAAAACAGATACAGCATATGAACAAGGCTAATGAAATATAGCATTCCAGCAAAATCACTGCAACACATCAATCATTACAGAGTAGAAAGGAAAATTATTGGCAAATGAAACATCATTTCCCCCAAAAACAAAAGAATGCAGGTTCTTTCTTCATTAAATGGAATGCTTCCAATTGAAGTATTTAAATCTGTGCACTGTCAGTAACGTATACAGAGCTTGTTTTCCATCAAATTACCTGTGTGCTACATCTGTCCCATGGGCTGTTGCTGTTGGAATGACAGGAGACTGGGCCCGTGTTGCAGACACTGTTGCTACCACTGCTGAAGGGATTGCTGTAGAAGTGGTTGGAGGTGGGCGAGACTGCCAAAAAAATTAATGTACAAGATTCAAATACTGGAGTAATGTCAGATATTCAAATGGGTGCAAACTGCAGATAAGGTGCGAGGTCAACTATTCAAATTGTTTGGTTTGGTATTAACATCACATGTACCGAGGTACAGATAAAAGCTTTATTTTGCATGCTTATCCAATCACACCAGATAATAATACATAAATACAATTGTCAAACTCGAGTATAATAGATAGAGCAAAGGGGAAGATAGAGTGCAAGATATACTTCTTGGACATATATTGCACAAAAGGCCATTCATGCTATCACATTAGGTCTAGCACAGACCATGCAGAACTATAAGCAAACAAAAACACAAATACAGAGAACATAGAACTTTGGCCCACAATGTCTGTGCTGAGCATATGATGCCAAGTTAAGCTAATGACCTTTCATAGGATCTTCAGTGATAGGAGCAGAATTAGGCCATTTGGCCCATCAATTCTACTCTGCCATTCAATCATGGTGATCTATCTCTCCCTCCCAACCTCATTCTCCTGCCTTCTCCCCATTACACCTGACACCCGTACCAATCAAGAATCTATCTACCTCTGCCTCCACAGCCTTCTGTGGTAAAGAATTTCCCAGATTCACCACGGTCCGATTAAAAAAAACCAAAAAAAAAACCCTTCCTAAAAGATCGTCCTTTAATTCTAATCACCTCTAGTCCTAGACTCTCCCACTATCCAAGTCTTTCACGATTGTGCACGTTTCAATGAGGTACCCCCCTCATACTTTACCAAAATGCATGACTCCACACTTTGCTACACTATATTCCATCTGTCACTTCTCTGCCCACTCTCCCAACCTATCCAAGTCCTTCTGCAGAGTCCGTTTTCTCTACATTACTTCTCCTGCACCTACTTCCGTATCATCCGCAAACTTCATCACAAAACCAATCCCCTCATCCAAATCATTAATATATGTGAAGAGCAGCACCCCAGCACCGAGTCCTGTAGAACTCCGCTAGGCACTGGCAGCCAACCAGAAAAAGCCCCCTTTATTCCCACTCTTTGCCTTCTGCCATCCAGCCAACCTGATATATGCCTTTGATACCATGGGCTCTCATCAGCTCTTAGCAGCCTCCCATGTGACACCATATCAAAGGCTTTCTCAAATTCTAGATAAACACCATCTACTGACTCTCCTTTCTCTGTCCTGCTATTTACTTCTTCAAAGAATTCCAGAAAATGTGTCTGTCAAGACCTCCCCTTCACAAAGCCATGCTGACTTTGGCCTATTTTATCGTGAACTTGATGCATATCCCTCTATTCCCTGCATATCCATGTGCCTATCTAAATGCCTAAATGTGGTTGTAATGAAGATAATTTGGAATGAAATATGATAACCAGCAAGGATTACATTGTAGACATGTACCATTGAAAGGATGAATGTGGGCAATTGCTACAATAGTTGCTATAATTAAGCGGCCACAGAATGCGGAAAAAGATATCGACTGTAAACCTGGTTTGTGTTAGAAGACTTGTAAAAAGCATTGATCAGTTTGGGAGTTAAGAGTCCTGATCAAGGTGAATTTAATCTTATAGATGTTGGACTTGTGAATCGTGCAAGATTTCAGGCTTACCATTCAACACAAGGAGAGTAACAGGAAGATACTGCAGCCAAACAATTCTATCAGATGATAAAGCATTTCCATACACACAGTGATGAACGTTGATGCAACTTTGTGCATGTGCAACCATTACTGGGAACTGTTGTACCGATCAATGTGTTTATACACTGAGAGCACTGGGTGAGTGCAGTAAACACTGGTATACAAGTATGATTAATGGCACTCACGATCTTTCCACCACAACACAAAACTCATAAACAGTAAATGCTCTAATTGCAGAAGCAGGATTTGCCCATCGGATGAAGGGCTACTCCAGTCAGTTAAAACAATCTTTTTTTTTTATTTTATTTTTTTTTAAAATTGCTACCTGTCACTGCTGGAGAATGTCTCTCACTCCTCTCGGATGATGTCGGAACCCTCAACAATCACCGTACACTCTCTGCGTTACCACCTCCAAAGGTACAATAACCCACTGTCTGTTAGCAGCACCAGGTGTCCAACCACATACCATCTCCACCATTTTCCACTCAAGCTTAAACTTTACACAGTTTCCATTAGGAACTGCTTTTTTAGAGCTGTCACTTTGGTGATAGATCACTGTGGCAAGATACGTACATAACTTTGACCCTTTTACCTAGTTTGTTGCACACAAAAGATCTGGGACTTGTAATTTGAACGTACATTGTACAATGCACCTGGAATACAACAGTTGGAAGTTGTTTACACAGCACCCATTTTATAAAGGAAGAATTTCTAGAAATGCATTCTATCAGGAGTCCATCAAGGTAAAGATTTCAATATTAACTAGGGCTTATAGTTTACAGTTAAATAGTTACCTGTATAGGCAAGTGTAGAGAATGTTGCACAGCAGTCTGAGGATTCCCAGCCGTCGGTAACGGCGCTGGAGCAGGGCGCAGGACCGTAGTTACTTTGGAACTTGATATTGCTGCAGCTACTGCTGCACCTACAGAAGACATCAGCTTTTAAAAATAATTCATGTCATCAAATCTCAAAAGTATTGAAAGGTACCAAACATTCCATTAATTCCTTGAACTCCACTGATTTGGTATTGTAATCATACAAAACAATCGATCAATCTGCTGATTGATGAATATTGATGGGTATCTCTGACTGTTTGAATAATGCTATAGAAACTGCTTAACCATATTATTTATTCAATTTAACTGGAAGCATGTTTAGCTCACTGAACTGTGTAGGAAAGAACTGCAGATGCAGGTTTAAACTGAAGATAGACACAAAATGCTGTAGTGACTCAGTGGGATAGGCAGCATCACTGGAGATAAGGAATGGATGATGTTTCGGCTCTTGAAACATCACCCATTCCTTCTCTCCAGAGATGCTGCTTGTCCTGCTGAGTTACTACAGCATTCTGTGTCTATCATTAGCTCACTGAACTTTTGCTTAAGCACACATGGATGTTTAACATCCCTGACTTGTAGTTCTCCCTCAAAACTTTGACATAGTCTTTACACAAAAGCACTAAGTGTGGTTTCCTTTAAATCACCCAAACCAAGCAGTGGTAATAATAATGGCAACAATGGTTATACCAGATTTAGAGCAGTCTGCGGAGTACAAGCTCTACATAAGAACATAATGCAGGACGAGTTAAAAAGACTGAGTTTAACTAGTTTATGGAAAGTGTGTGTAAAAATACCTACAGCCCAAAATAAAAGGTTGGGGGGGGGGGAAAGAGAAGGGAAATGGTGATAAGAAATATCATGCTATATTTTATATTTGGACAATGGTGTCGAAGATTACATTACCTCTAGGCACATGAGATGAGAACATGTGGGTCTGCGCTGTGGACGGTCCAATGTGGAGTGAGGCTGGCACAGAATTTCGGATAATAGACATCTGCACATTGGTGCCCATCAGATGAGGGATGTTAGGATGTCCCTACAAAGAAGATAATCCAGATCAAGTCACAATACTGATACCATAACCACCAATTTGAACGGTCTTCTTGAGAGCACCTGTAAACGGGTGTTTTAGACTTGGAACAAATATAAGAGTTGTGCTCTTACCTGCTGCCCACTGATTGTAGCCACAGGAATCGCAGATGCCTGAGGAACGCTGGGGTCCATGCTAACAGTTACGTGTCCAGAAACTTTAGGTGGAACAGTCAAGTGTCCCAGGCCAGATGGAGCAGGAGCAATGGGCCGACTTGGCAAGGGTGACTTCAGTGTTGTCTGAAAAAACAAAACTGGTGTGACTTCATGGGGGAAAAGCATTCAATGGCAACAGCAGAACTATGAGAAGTTGTCAAACTTTAGTTTGTCTGAATCTTTTCCACTAATGTGCATATTTTGATGTGTGATCAATATTACAGAGGTGCAGTAATTTACAACACCCAGAAGAAGGAAGTCAGGATGTTAATAATTCTGCTGCGCTTCAAAATAAATTACTCAAATACTGATGGCATCATCTTGGAACTGGCTTGAAAGGATCAGAATTCACCACTGGTCATATTAGCATAGCCTGACAGATATCATTTCAACATTCTCACGTCATCAGGTTCAATAGCTCTCCTTGCAGATTTCCCCAAAGACAAGGTCAGCATTCACCATTTTAAAACATGCACAAAAATTAAAAACGCAAAGCTGCACTTTCAGTGCGTTACTTGGTCAAGTACAAAACTCAGGAAAAAGATGTACAATTTCTAATTTGTTCAGCACATGTTTACTTGAATAGGCTGGTGGGCATAATTGAAGCTGGTGTCTCCTTCATCACCAGTCGCATCTCCTGCAGAGAGAGGTGCATTTTTGTGCCCAAATAAGACAGAATTTGCTGCAATGCCTAACACTACCTTCAGCCACACAAGTCGTTTACAGTAAGAAAGCTTATTGTATTGTTCCTTTGAAATAAGAGCTATACAAATTGCTTCTGTATTACTAAAATCACCAAAATGCAGCATCTGAGAAGATACATCATTCTGAGCCAGTCTTTAATGCTGACAGGCAAAGGAATGAATAGTGATTTAACTTCACTAAGGTATAATAAGACCAATCTAATATCATTTCTAACATCACAGAACTGGGAAAGAACTGCATTCAGCATGCTAACTTTCATAACAAATAAGCTCCAACAAATTTGCATTAATGAGCTTGGATGTGCAGGTGGCACTGGAATTTGAATAATTGACATGCTCCCAAGGATAGAGACTTTAAACTAACCCAACCCAACAGCACACATGCAGGAAAACACAGAGGCCATTCTGCTCAAGTCTGCTTTGCCATCTAATTAAATTGTGGATAATTTGCATATTAGCTTCATTTACCGCTCTGGTTCCGCATTCTTTAATACCCTAATATTCAAATTCCAGTGCTCCAACTACCCAACAGTACCAACTGCTTTGTAGGAAGAGTTACAGATCTTCACTCTCCTTGCAGAAAATATGCTTCCTGATTTCATTTCTAATTGCAACAGCTCTAATTTGGAGTCATGTCCATTGGCCTTGACACTCCTGCCATAAAAAAATATATTTCTCTACCTATCATTTTGAATGCACGCATTATTCCGGGGACCTTAATTAGATCATCTCTTAATCATTCAATCCAAAGCAAGTACAAACCAAGATTCTGCAATTTCCCCAGAATAGTTAAAAGATACAATCACAAAGTATGAAGAAACAATAATGAGTTGCAGAATGTTGGGTTTGCATCTGGGAATGGAACATTTTGAAAAATAAAACAGGATGATGTGGGATGTTCACTGATGCACTGATTAAGGGAGCACTGGCAAAGAATAGGAGAATGGCCCAGCTTAAATTCTATGTCAGCTACATAGATAGTGTCCCAGGCCATTCTTTCTGGACCATAATCAGAAATCTGAAAGAGCTAGACCAAGAAATGTTTATAAACCGAAGCATACATACCTTCATCAGTCCTTCTGGGAAAGTCAGCTGAGTGGCCTGCGCTAAGTGTGTGGGAGGTGCACCCATAGTTACGGGCACACCAGGCTGCTGCATGTGGTGCTGGGCTGTTGCTAATGGCTGTGCATGTGCCTGCACTTGTGGGTAAGGCCGTACTACCACAGTCTCCTGCTTCTCATCTCGGAATGGCAGTGAAGATATAGTATTAGAGTGTTCACGTGGCAAGTGCTCCAAATCTCGATTCATCTCCTCACTGGCAGCTATGGAACAACAATATAATTAATATACACGGTAAAGCTATACTAAAGTGTCTGATTTGATCTTAACATCCCATTTTGATTGTTTAGTACCTACATTCCTTGAAGCCTGATCACCATCTCCTTTAGGATCAATGCACTTCCCCACCCCTTTCCACCTTCTCTGTAACATCCTCCGGCTTTACAACCACAACATGTTCAGGCGCCTCAAATTCTTGCAGCCCAAGATCATCTCTGATAAAATCCCAGTTTAATTTAGTTTAGAGATACAGCGCGGAAACAGGCCCTTCGGCCCATCGAGTCCGCACCAACCAGCGATCCACGCACATTAACACTATCCTACACACACTAGGGACAATTTACAATTTTATCACGCCAATTGACCTACAAACCTGTACGTCTTTGGAGTATGGGATGAACCCCGGAGCACCCGGAGAAAACCCGCTGGTCGTGGAAAGAACGTACAAACTCCGTTGAGACAGCACCTGTAATCAGGATTAGGACCAGTTACGGCCCATTTAAGCGCACAAGTAGGTCTGCTATAATGCACGTATACACAATGTGAATTATGAATAACACAAACTATCTGAAAGTTACTTTAAAAATTGGCAATCAGAAAAAAAGCTGTCCTGCCGAAAAACATTTCCACGTAGTATCACAGTAATTGGACATTGTTGTCCCTTAAGAACACAGTCTGTCAGTTTCACTGCAGGTGGCCATTGAAATTGACAAGCAATCACTTCTATTGACACAAGTACAATGATATTAGATTAAAGAAATAACATACAGTCGTCAGCATTTTTGGATTACAGTATCAAAATCCTGCAGAAAAAAGGCCTGAAACTCTCTAGTCCCTAAACGTCCTTTGCCTATTGACATTTTATAACTCAATTTACTATAACGTGAGATTTCTTAGAAAGCGGCTATACCATTATAGCAGAACCTATCTTAAATAAAATAAAATAAATAAAAACCTGTCAGCTTGTAGGCCATATATAGACAAAATGCTGGAGTAACTCAGTAGGTCAGGCAGCATCTCTGGAGAAAATAGATAGGTGACGTTTCGGGTCATGACCCTTCTTCAGATTGATTGGAGGGGAGGGAGGTGGGAAAGTGGAGGAGAGAAAAACTGGAAGCATGTAACAGCTTGTATGCCATTCCTATTTAATTTATTTTAAACCAATTCAATCTGCACATGGCCTTATGATGTCAAAACATTCATTGCAAATTCAATTAAGCTTTACAGAGGTTGCTGAGGAACATAAAAACGTTGAACAGACATACCTGTTATGCTATTGCCTGGTGCCACTGGACCACTGGTGTTCTGCATGCTGGTGATGGAAGTCTGGCCAGCTCCCAAGCTCGATGAAGCCACACCAGGTCGTGGAAACTGTTGGGTGCTCATTGGACCTTGGAATGAAATAGCCACATGGTAGTTTATACAACAAGAACAGCAGTAGGAATCAAAAGATAACAGAAAGCAAAAAAAGATGCAGATGCTGAAAGGTTGATATAAAAACAGAAAATATGCAGCTGGTCAGGCAGCACAGATGCGAAGAGAAATGGAGTTAATGCTTCAGGTCAATAATTTTTCAAAAACAGGAATTTTGTAGACAATCCGGATACAGGAACCTTGAGCAAAGAACAATGTTGTTATGTTGCCTGACCCACTGAGTTACTTCAACACATCGTGTTACTTGCAGGAAATGTTTGAAACCAAGTATATCATGGTCAAGAGAAGTGAAATGGGTGGAGAGAACAAAGAAAGCCTGCGGTCAGGTGAAGACAAAACTGAATCAGATAAGATTATAGCGAAGAAAAGACAGTGAGACTTGAAGGGATAGATTGGCCTGGCATGAAAACCCAACTGAAGCTTGAACTCAGGATTAGATGAAAAGTTATACTTTATAATCTACGAACTTATCTCCAATGATGTATTATAAGTAATTCATTCCACCTTTTCTCTTTTTTGATATTTGTAATTCTTTTTTTTCTCTTTCTCTCTCTTTCTATCTACATAAAAAAACACTAGAAGCAGAATTAATCGACAATTGAAAATTTAAAATAATGTATGATTGGTATATGAAAAGTTTTTTTTACTATAATATGTAACTATACTTTACCATAATATGTTTGCTTCTAATAAAAAATATATATTAAAAAGAAAAGACAGTGAGTAAAAACAGTTTGCGCGCAGCCTCACCCTGGCAATGGAGGATGCCCAGGAGAGATAGTGGCTCAGTTCACATTAACCAACCTGATCTCCCGGTGGCTCAGCACTTCAACTCCCCCTACCATTCCAAATCTGACCTTTCTGTCCTGGGCCTCCTCCATGTCCCACCGCAAATTGGAGGAGCAGCACCGCATATTTCGCTTGGGCAGTTTACACCCCAGCAGTATGGAACATTGACTTCTACAATTTCAGGTAGTCCTTGCTTTCTACCTCCTTCCCCTCACCTTCCCAGCTCTCCCACAGCCTAATGTCTCCGCCTCTTCCTTTCTTCTTCCTGCCCCCCCCCACCCAGTCTGAAGAAGGGTCTTGACCCGAAATGTCACCTATACCTTCGCATCATAGATGCTGCCTCACCCGTTAAGTTTCTCCTACATTTTTGCCTACCCAGGAGAGACAAGTCAGTATGGGAATGGGAAGAAAAATTGAAAACGGTAAGCAACTGGGAAAGCCAGTAGTCCTTTGTGGACCGAGCGCAAGTGTTCGCCCCCTCGCCTCTATCCACCCATTATTTGCCAGGCCTGCTCTCTTCCAGCTTTCACCTCCAGCTCCCCCCCCCCCCCCCCCCCCCCAAAACGCACTTTGTGGGGGCTTTTTATGTAACCCAGCATCTGCAGTTCCTCCTTTCTCTAAAGAATAGATGGTTTGTAATTGCAGATGAGGTGTTCTGGAGAGATGCAAATGAAAAATGAATGAGGACAAAGGAGGCACGAAAGAAATCAAAAAATGTCTGAAGAAAGTCACCCATTCCTTCTCTCCTGACTGAGATGCTGCCTGTCCCACTCAGTTACTCCAGCAGTTTGTGTCTACCTACGAAAGAAATCAATGCTGGAGCTGAGAAATAAAGAACACAGGAAGTGACTGGAAATTTGAAATGGAAGAGAATGCTGACAATACCAGAACAAGCAGCATCTGTGGAAACTCCACTATCTAATATGGAGGGGCAAAAGGAGGCTGTTGTTGTATACCTCCCCTATCAGCATGAAACCCTGTATGTATAAAGTTAAATAATTCCAGGGATGATTGGGTTAACATATGATGAGCGTTTGCTGGCACTGGGCCTAAAGTCACTGGAGTTTAAAAGCATGAGGGGACACCTCAGTGAAACTTGCCCAATAGTGAAAGTCCTGAATAGGGTGGATGTGGAGAGGATGTTTCAACTAGTGGGAGAGTCTAGGACCAGAGGCTATAGCCTCAGAATAAAAGGATGTAACTTTAGAAAGGAGACGAGGAGGATTTTTTTTAGTTAGAGGATGGTGAATTTGTTGCCTGTGAAGGCCAAGTCAATGGATATTTTATTAAGGTGGAGATTGATAGATTCTAGATTAGTACGGGGGTCAGTGGTTATGGGGAGAAAGCAGGAGAATGGGGCTGAGAGGGAAAGATAGACCAGCCATGGATCAGCAATGACAGACTAGACTTGATGTGCTAATTGGTCTAATTCTGCTCCTACAACTTATGAACAACTTACAAATTCTGGAAAGATTATAGCAGAGCAAAGCTCGTTTTGAAACGACATACTAATAGGTCTCCAAGCTCAGGAGGCTCGTGCCTCCCTTCCCACTTACATCCGATTAATCAGCAAGACAATGACTGAACAGTCATGTCATCAACCAATAAACATTTCAGCAAACAAATGTTTTTTTGTTTAAAAGGAATTACTTTCAAAGAGTTCAACTAGCACAACAGGTTAAGCGACCTCTTCTTGTGCTATTGTTGTACAATTCAAACTAGTGGAATAACCCAAATAAACCTAGTTGGAACAAAACAGAACCCAAATCTTAATCTTGTTGTCTAACTTCCTTCCTCTACAAAACAAGCTTCACCAGTCACTAAACGCTTGCAAAGCACACTCCATTCATCAGCAACCTAAATATAAATAAGACCGTAGAGGGACTAACTGACTGGGGTTACACCTCAAGTAGCCCACATTTAGCTTCCCTTGTGAAACATACTCATCCTATTGTTGCGAATGTTCAAACTGCAACCTGTAGTATTTAAATTAGAGACATTCAGTTCCTAAATTCCAAATCACCAAGTAGACAAACTTTCTCATCTGTACAAACACATTAATCTTATGTCGTTTCACTTAATGTCACTTTCTCAAATCACTGAAAAGCCCCTTCCCCAAAGACTATTTACAAAAAACTCAAAATATTGCATCAAAGGATGAAGTGAGCCACCATTCATTTTCATAAATGAAATTCAGTGAGACTTCGACAGACCAAGCAGCTTAATGTGCCACCTCAAGCCATTTCTACCCACCCTATCAGATACATTGCTTTGTTCTACTACATTCCTCCTCCCCCCCTCTCTGAAAACTAACTTGTATTGATATAAATATATCTCCACCGCCTCAACAATGCACCCTACACCAATGTAGCTCAAAGCCTGATGTCTTAATGTCAGGACTGTCTCAGTAATATAGTCCAGGACCAGAAGTAAATGTCCTCCCCTCAGAAAGATGGTCCAAAGCCGAGGGTCTCTCTCTCCCTTTAAAAGTATGCTCATCTCTTAAAAATCCAGTCTGTAGACAAAGTGCATCCTCTAGAGGAACCAGCGCTTGATGTGTCTTTGTACTCTCACTAACAAATTCCAGAACTAATATATATGTCCCTATCTCTTTAACCGACCATAATTGGACATCTCTCCCTGCCTCAGTAGTGTTACAGTCTCTCCAACCTTGTGCAGTCTAATGTGTTTCCCCTTCCCTCAGTATTTCTGATTGCGCCCCAATATGCCCATCTTTTCTCCCTAATACTGCTCAAGGCCTCCTGATGCGTCTCCCCTTTCACACGAACGCAGTCGATGTCTGATGTTTTCCAATATTCCATGGAAGAAACTCAGGGCTGATTTGTCTCCCTACACTTCAGTCACATTACCCACGGTATCGCCCGACCTCTGATACTGCCCACTTCCTGATCGCTTTCCACCGAGTCACTAATAGATCATCATCCGGTGCATCTCCACCTCTGCCACCAACGGGGATCGGAGCGTCTCCCGCCGACACGGCCCGGGTCCCGGCGAGTCTCCCGCCGACACGACCCGGGGCCCGGCGCGTCTTCCGCCGACACGGGCCTCACCTCGGCGCCCACACTCAGCAGCCGCTGTGTTCCGTCACCTCGACGCTCGCACTTTTTCCCCCTGTTGCGGGTAATCGCTTCCCGAGGCTTCTCTGCCCATCGACGACGCCCCAAGCAACTTGCTCTCTGATTGGCTCGCTTCGGGAATCCTCTCTATTGCCATTGGATGATGACCAGGCTGAGCGCCGCGATTCAACGTGAAACACGTGTTTCTATTGGCTAGTGCTCCGCGGCCCCGCCCTCTCGGCCTCTATTGGTCAGTCCTGGGCGGCTGTGAACTCTGACCCGGTTGCCGTGGCAACCCGTGACAGAGCAGTGCCTCCGCGCCGCCTGCTGGGAGTGGGAGTCTCTGGCCTCTCGTGAGTGTGTGGCAGTGGCAGACTGTGTGTCTGTCTGTCTTCGTGGTCGGGTAGGAACGGGCTGCCAGCACTGGGTTGCTTCCCCTTGCCTTGTGAGGCCAAACATGCAGAAAATACTCACTGTACGACGTGGCCTGATCAAAAATAGGATGTCACGCCACGCACTTTCCCCGATGCCTGTTATTAATGGTTATGGCGGAATCCTGTTAAATTTACAACCCAGAGGCGGCCATTAGATCTCCCTGTACCGCCACCAATGCCTTTAAGTGTACGCCCCCTGTTTTTTCACCTCACCGTTAACAGAGAAAGATGGCCTTCCTATTTCTGATCTACGTCGTGTAATTTCATTCGCAGTTGTCTTTCCTCAGTCTCCAAACAACATCAAACACAGTAAACTGCGCTGAAGAGTTTTGTAGGGATGGATATATATAATTCCATGGAGGTGGTAACACGAGAAGACAGGGTGGCACCCTTTCTTCCCTTCAGCAATTAGGATATTGAGTACTGGACACAAAATGCTGGAGCAACTCAGCGGGACAGGCAGCATCTGGATGGAAGGAATGGGTGACGTTTCGGGTCGAGACCCTTCAGACTGCAGACTCCAGTCCCGCTGAGTTATTCCAGCATTTTGTGTCCCTTCGGTTTAAACCAGCATCTGCAGTTCCTTCCTACATATTAAGATAGGCAACGTTTCGGGCCGAAACCCTTCTTCAAGCCTATTTCCTTCGCTCCATAGATGCTGCCTCACCCGCTGAGTTTCTCCAGCATTTTTGTCCACCTTCGATTTTCCAGCATCTGCAGTTCCTACTTAAACATATTGAGCACTGGAGTTTGGATGTTGTGTTACTGTTTTAAAATAAGGCCAAGTTTGGAGTATTGTGTGTCCCTGCCGTAGTAAGGATATCACTAAGTTAAAGAGGGTGCAGAAAACAGTCAAAAGAGTTCTATTTTCATACGTCAAAAGGAACAATGAAACTCTAAAGATAGACACAAAGAGCTGGAGTAACTCAGCGGGACAGGCAGCATCTCCGGAGAGAATGAATGGGTAACGTATTGCAGAGCTGCCAACTCTCACGCATTGAGCATGAGAATCACACATTTCGCCAAATTCTCACGCTGATCACAGAATTTCTCACGCTCTCGTGAGAAATTCTGTGATCAATGAGAATTTCAAAACTAATATCAACTGCATGGGCTGCGGGTGTTGGAGAGCTGGGGCGAAGGGAGGGATGGAAGCAGAAGCAGCGGCGGGGACAGATGCGGACGGGGAGCTGGGGCTGGCGAGTGTATGCCGGCCTGGCGAGTCGCTCGCTGCAGCTCCGGCGTTGGAGCAACCTCAGTGCAAGAGTCCCGTGCCGTCGGAAGCGTTGCGCCGCTGCCGTGAGAGTCTCTGTGCCGAATTCGCCCTGGTGACCATCCTGGAGGACAACCAATGGCTGCTGGAAGGAGGTACCAAGCACTGGGTAGAAGTGGTGGAAGATAGTGGCCTTCAAATTTTGTATTGTATTCAATTTATTGTCATTGTCTCAATTAGAGACAACAAATTGAATTTCCCTTACAGGCAGTATCATAAAAATAAATAAATAATAAATAATAAAACATATTAAAAATAAAATTGAATTTAAAAAAAGCACAAACACAGAAAGTCCACGACACAACATAACATAAATGTTAGAGAAAGCATCCTGCTTGCCTGCTAGATTTTCACTTACTGTAACTGCAGAAAAAAGGTTCCCGATGTTGGAGGAGTTCAGAACCGGGGATCACAGTTTAAGAATAAGGGGTTGGCCATTTAGGACTGAGATAAGGACAAACTTTCTGCACCCAGAGAGTTGTGAATCTGTGGAATTCTCTGTCACAGAAGGCAGTGGAGGCCAATTAACTGGATATTTTCAGGAGAGAGTTACATTCTTAGGGCTAGCGAAATCAAGGGATATGGGGAAAATACAGGAAAGAGGTACTGATTTTAGATGAACAGCCATGATCATATTGAATGGCAGTGTTGGCTCCTGCACCTATTTTCAATGTTTCTATGCTTGAGTATATGGCAATAAAACGACCACTTGATTTTGAAGCATTCATGCATGGTGGAGGTATAATGTAGACATAGAGTGATAGTGTGAAAACAGGCCCTTCGGCCCAACTTGCCCACAACTGCCAACATGTCCCAGCTACCTCCTCTGGCAGCTTGTTCCATACACCCACCACCCTTTGTGTGGAAAAAGTTACCCCTTACAAAGTTACTTCTTAAAAATACTTCAAACAAAAAACATTGAAATCATACTTCTACAATGCACTAAAACATGATTTTAATACATCAAATTTCAAAAAGTCCCTACCGTGGGAGGGGTGTACCCCTCCCCCCACTCGGTCGCTCCACTCCCTCGCCGGGTACCCCCAAGACCAGTAATCGCTCAGCCCCCCCACTTTCAAAAATGCTCCGCGGCCCCTGGTTCAGATGGAGAGCACTGCCAGCTGTGAGTTGAGAACTGAGGCCAGTTGTCCGTGATGTCTGAATCCCAATGCTCAGCGCTTCGGATTTCGGAGTTGACTAATGTTATTGATTTGTAATTAGCCTGATTTGTAATTAATTGACAAAACCTTAATTTATTAATCCAGAATATCCAGGGGGATGGGATAAATGTAATATTAAAATTACATGCAAGGTGTCTGTCACAACATACAGCCCCGATAACCCATTATTTCCTTCGGTTAAATATTGAGAGGGTAGCACTATTGTCATTTGCCACTCAACTATTATGTTTGTTTACCTGACTATTTCTAAACCCCCCCCCCCCCCCCAACCCAAAATTCCTTTGACAGGTTGAATGGAAATGTCCCCAATCTCATTGTTTTATTAATTGAACACGTAGATGAACATCCTCAAGGAGTGTAATCAGATGGAAACTGATTCAGATGCAATGTTTAAGAGCTTGTTCAAAGAAGGGGCATATTTTAAAGGAGTGACAGAGTTACTTGCAGGGGAATGTGTGAGGAGGTTATTATTTGTCTTTAGTTTTAGCTTGAACCAGGACATCTGAAGATTCAAAGTTTAATATAATAATTGTGCTGATACTGACTCCAACCATCCACGTAATGAATATCATCCATTCCAGAGGTTTTATTTTTCTGATGCCATTTAAACTTCACTTGGATTTCAATCACTTCAATGTAAAAGTAATTGGGAATGGGGAGCATTGGAACAAATATTTGCCCTCGGTACATATTAATTGTAATATAATAATGTATGCATGTTGGTAGGTGCAATCAAATCAAAGATCTTTTTATCATTGTTGTGTATGAATACCACAGAAAATATTATGTACTCTCAAGACCACATTAAATAGAATATTATTGCTTAAATATATAGTTATTGGACTTTGCATTTCGGAAAAGTCCCAGCTGAGAGGAAGACAGCAAAATACTGAAAATATTGGAGGTGAAAATGACTTCAGGACAGTTTGTTAGGAAAATGAAGGAAATGGTTATAGAATACTTATACAGCAGAGTGAGTATAATTTTATGGATGAGAAATTGTGTTCAACCAATTGATGACTTCTTTGACAAAGTAACTAGCATGTTAGATAACAAGGAAGCCAATGGATGCAGCAAATTTTGTTAAACAAAATTTGGTCCGTGAAATGCCCCATAAAATATTACATTAGATAAGCACCTGTGGACTTGAACGTAATAGGTTAAGTCCAGGGGGTCAGATATGGGGCTTTATGTGTGGGCCAGATATATTGTCAGTGCAGAAAGGCTAGGAGCAAGGCCAAGTGTGCATCCAGAGTCAAGGTCTGGAATAGTACTAGGTGTGCAGTCAAAGCTGGGACAATGGGAGTGTTCAGCACTGGGAACCTAAGCAGGTAAGCAGCTATGATCAGGGTAGAATAGGGGGGGCAGGTGTAAGGCTGGACTCAGGATCAGGAATGAGAGAAGGTATGCAACTGGCGTCAGGGTCAGGAGTAATACCAGGTGTGCAGTGAGACCCAGGTTGGTCAACATGGGCCAAGTGCTTGATTATAATCTGATATCCATACATGAATACACTAAGATCATTCATGTGCTGCACCTGTTGATCAGAGCCTGGCTCTACTGTGGAATGTAATTAGGAATGTAATTTAGCCTAACCTTATTCATAGCTAATCCAATTTAAAGCATAAATATTGCATTCAAGTGTAAATTAAGACTCCGTACAGTATGCACCAGATTGCACAATTTCAAGCTGAAAAATGCAAAAGGTCCATACCAATGGGAGGGGGGGCCACACTCCTCCCACCCCCTCCACCCCTCGGTCGCTACGCTCCCTCGGGCTTGGTCTCTCGCAACTTCTCACTCCCAACTCTCACCCAATGTTGGCAGCCCCGCATATTGGGTCGAGACCCTTCTTCAGACTCTAGCCCAGGCTTTTCAATACAGATGCTATTTACCAGTATTCTTGTAAATCTCCTCTGCAAATATACTGTATCTTCTTGCTAGTGCACTGACCAAAACTGTATGCTTTACCCAAGCTCTAGTTTAACTGGTTCTGTTAACAGTTTTAACACAACTTCCTGCTTTTATATTCCACTGTATCAATGAAGACAACCCATGCTAATCTATTCTTTCCATCCAAATATATTTTCCACCATGTTGTGTTCGATAAATTACTGGATTCAGATACATTTTGATTCAGTTTTTTATTACACTACTAAATAAGGTACATACACTCACGTATCCCCGAATATCCCCGAACACACTCACAGACAATAGACAATAGGTGCAGGAGTAGGCCATTCGGCCCTTCGAGCCAGCACCGCCATTCAATGTGATCATGGCTAATCATCCCCAATCAGTACCCCATTCCTGCCTTCTCACCATATCCCCTGACTCCGCTATCTCCAAGAGCCCTATCGAGCTCTCTCTTGAAGTACACAGCAGAGGAGGCCACAGGGTGTTTCTGCATACACTCACCTAAACCCGTACGCACTCGCAAACTCATCAGAGCACGCCACGGGATGTTTCTTGATCACCTGGCACTATTCGCGACACGGTCACAGGCTGAGGTTCTCTCACCAAAAGGGCGCCCAACACTAATCTTTATGGCATTTCTTATTAGAGCAGACCACACCATTGCCCCCTCCCCGAGCCAATCATAAGCCCCCCTTGTCTGCAATGTTTCTGCACTACTAGCGGCAGGGGGCACGGGTGGTCTACCCAACTATTGGGTTGTGTTTGCCAACGTTATGCTTTCCCATAGAATAATCTTGAAGACTGCGTTCCCAGGCAATGATCACAGGTGCAAGGAGATAACGCATCTGGAAACGTTTTCGAGAGGCAATGGAAATGTAGGGTTGCTAACTTAGCTGATAACTCCATTCCATATTTTAGCTGAAATTGTCTGTTTAACCCTTACACTACAATCCACCCCTTGGAGTCATCAGCTTCAATAGCGCCCACCTAACTACATGCTACAGAGTATACAAACAATAATAATCAAAAGTACAATATAATCAGGGCTAGGATTCGGGTATAGTATGTCCAATGATCAGGTGGGTAGATTGCAGGGATTAAAAAGTTGCAAGATCGAGGCAGAGAGAGTGAAGTGAAGGCTCGAAACTCAACCAAATTCGACTGGGATTGGGACTGACACAGCACACTCTTGCTCCTGGCTCCGCCTTCAAATTGAAGTTAAATTACTTACCCTCTTGATTACTCCCAGAGTACCGTTTGTGATGGCAGTGAGTACCTCATGGTTGGAGAAAATCCCCTCACATTAGGTGTGACATTTATTCCAGAAAATGTATAAGCCGTGTCATTTTAACAACTGTGCAAAGGATATTTTTATGTATTCTTCCACAAAATGAAGACCATATCATAAATTGATTATTCTTATTCAGCATATTGGGCAAATCAGATGCTCGGCCGCTGCTACTTAATTAGAGTTTTCTGCTGTCATTTCGAGTTTGGAAGATTTGATGGCCCTATGCCCCACCCCGTATCACCACCCAACGTGATTACTTTGCAGACTTTCCAAAATCATTTGCAGGCTCCTGTCTATCTATACATTCGTCAATCCTCTCCATTGGCAGTGTGCAGCTGACTGATGTGCACTGCAATGAATCCTGATTCGCCGCCATATATATATATATATCCAGTTTGAAGAGACGTTGGTAAAAAACCCCCATCTAAATACCAATAAAATCAATCCGCTCAACGGGCCATTTAGTTGGTTCTTCATTTCCAGGTCAAGGTTGAGTGAGGGAAAAAAAACCCCAACAGCCACAGGAATTCAGTGGGTCAGGCAGTATCTGTGGAGAGAATCTGTGTAGCAAGTAAGAATTTAATTGTCCTAACTGGGACATGTGACAATAAAACACTATTGACTTGGACAGTCGACAGCAAATATCTTTGGTCGACAGATGCTGCGTGATCCGCTGAGATCTTCGGGTAGTTGCTCTGGATTCCGGCGTCGTCAGTCCCTCATATTGGGGAAGGTTTGTTGCAAAGAGCTCCTCTTGGATCTTTGGTTTGTTGCTGCCCGGGACGTTCCGTGCGCTGGACCGAGCGAGCGGTGTAACGGGCGCCCTCTCCGCCCGCCACTTCCGGCGCACGTCTTTCAACATGGCTACCGCTCTCCAGCAAGAACCGTTAGAGGAAGAATTAACGTGCACCGTTTGCCTGGAGATTTTCGCCGAGCCAGTCATTCTCAGCTGCAGGCATAGCTTTTGCCGGGCCTGCGTGGAGGAGGTGTGGAGGGAGCCTGACTCCGGCATTTACGCCTGCCCGCAATGCCGAGCGGGCTCCGCCATCAGGCCGGTCCTGGAGAAGAATTTCCAGCTGGCGAACATAGTGGAGCGGTACAAGGCGCTGGAAATGTCCCCGGACGCCGCCCCCTGTACCGAGAACAAGTACTCTGTTGCGAAAAGCTGCCTTGGGTGCCAGACGTCGTCGATGCAGCAAGGCGAGGGCGCGACGCTGGAAGGTCACCCTGCCGTGGGTTGCGCGGTGTCGGGGAGGTGCGACGAGCACCAGAAGCTGCTGGAGATCTACTGCAAGGACGACGCCGCCTGCATCTGCACCTTCTGCGCGTTGCTGGGCAGCCACAAGGGCCACGAAGTTGTCAGCATCAGCGAGGCAGTGAACGAGCTGAGTGTACGAGTGTGCGGGCGGAGGTGTGTTGCTCTTTATTTCACTGTTTTGTTTAAAAGCTTACAGTGACTTTTTTTTGCTGCTCTCTGCTAGAATAACATGGAAGAACAGCAAGATAAACTCAGGATCAGCGCTGAAACCTCGCAAGTCGCTCTGAAAGATCTCCAGAAGGAAAAGGAAGACGCTTTGGTGAGTAAATCGTTTTTGTGGATTTTAAATTGTGGCGTACCCTGCTCAGGATTTTCACTGTCTTCCTTAAGTCGTGGTTCTCGATTTAAATCCTTCTCTATAAACTCGTGACCATAGACCACTTCTGGAACAACAGGTATTAAAGTGAAACCTTATTTGTTCTCCCAGGTGAGTTTAAAAACAAGAAATCCAAGAGTCAGGAGGTGGAAGTTAGAAGAGTTGCAGTTACTAATGAATGGTACCTTATTGTCTTACAACATAGGCAGTACACTAGTGTCACCGTCTGCTGCCGCTGACAAAGTTACAAAAGCCCTGTTTACTGCCTATTGCCCCACGTGGCATCAAGCCCCGTCCTCTCCTCCCCCTCACATCCCTCTTTGTTCTCGACACCACACTTCCACACAGCCCCCCCCCCCCCCCCCGGTTCCCCCTTTGTTCTCAGTGGCCCACCTCTCTCCGTTCCTCCTCTCGGTGGCTCGGGGACGATTTGGAGTCTACGGTGGTCGAGCCGGGTCCTCCGTCGGTGCGCGGCGGGCAAGTCGGGCCTGCCACAAAGCCTCACCATTACATCCCTTAAGGAGAAGATGCTTGGGAAGTTGAAAGGTCTGAAGGTGGGTAGACCAGATGGACTAGCACCTCTGTAGACAAAAGTCAAGTCAAGAGAGTTTATCGGCATGTGTCCCAGATAGGACAGTGAAATTCTTGCTTGCTGCAGCACAACAGAGTATTGTAAGCATAAATACAGAACAGTTCAGTGTGTCTATATAACATAGACTATATATATATATATATACACAATAAAAGATAAAATTCAGAGTTTGTCTGATGGTGAGTTTAATAGCCTGATGGCTGTGGGGAAGAAGCTGTTCCTGAACCTGGATGTACCGGATTTCGGGCTCCTGTACCTTCTACCTGATGACAGCGGACAGATGAGTGTGTGGCTAAGATGGTGTGAGTCCTTGATGATGTTGGCAGCCTTTTTGAGGCAGCGACTGCAATAGATCCCTTCGATGGTGGGGAGGTCAGAGCCGATGATGGACTGGGCAGTGGTCACAAAAGAAAACTAGGCCAACAACTTGATAAGTTAACTTCCACCCAAGCAAGTAAAATGTGTTCTGTTTCTTGATCTCACAGTCTCCATCACGAGAAGTAGACTATTGACTGATGTCTATTACAAACCCACTGACTCCCAGAACTATCTCGACTACACTTCTTCCCACCATGTTTCCCACAAAGACTCTATCCCTTACTCCCAATTCCTCCGTCTATACCGCATCTGCGCCCAAGATAAGGTGTTCCATTCTAGAACATCCGAGAAGTCCTCATTCTTTAGGGAACAGGGGTTCCCCTCACCCATATTAGATGAGGCCCTCACTTGTGTCTCCTCAGTACCCCGCAGCTCTGCCCTTGCTCCCCCTCCCTCTAGTCTCAACAGCGATAGTCCCCCTAGTCCTTACCATCCACCCCATCAGCCATCACATAATCTTCCGAAATTTCCGGCACCTTCAACGGGATCCCACCACTAGCCAAATTTTCCCATCTCCACCCCTTTCCGCCTTCCGCAGAGACTGTTCCCTCCACAACTCCCTGGTTAACTCATCCCTTCCCACCCAAACCATCCCCTCCCCAGGTACATTCCCCTGCAACCGCAGAAGATGCAACACCTGTCGCTATACCTCCTCCCTCGACTCTCCAGGGACGCCGACAGTCCTTTCAGGTTCGGCAGAGGTTCACTTGCACCTCCTCCCATCTCATCTACTGTATCCGTTGTTCAAGATGTGGACTTTTGTGCATCGACGAGACCAAACGCAGACTGGGCGATCATTTCGCCGAACACCTTCACTCAGCCCGCATGAACCAACCTGATCTCAAAGCTGCTGGACACTTTAATTCTTCCCATTTCTACACAGACCTTTCTGTCCTCGGTCTCCTCCATTGTCAGAGTGAGACTAAACTCAAATTGGAGGAACAGCATCTTATATTTTGTTCTGGCAGCTTACAGCCCAGTGGTATGAATATTGATTTCTTTCACTTCAGGTAGTCCCTGCATTCCCTCGCTCTCTCTCTCCCTCCCCCACCCAAGTCGCACTAGCTTCTCATTTTCACCCTGCAAACGGCTTACAATGGCCTTTTTCCTTTATCGTCGTTACTTTTTTGCATATCTTTCATTCATTGTTCGTTATCTCTCCACATCGTCTATATCTCTTGTTTCCCTAATACATAACCAGTCTGAAGAAGGGTTTCCACCCAAATCGTCACCCATTCCTTCTCTCCAGAGATGCTGCCTGTCCTGCTGAGTTACTCCAGTTTTTTGTGTTTATCTGTGGTCTGTTTCTTTCTCCACAACTGCTGTGACTTGATAATTTTGTATATTTATTTAATATTTCAAGTCCAAGTTCAAGTGAGTTTATTGTCATGTGTCCCTGATAGGACGATGAAATTCTTGCTTTGCTTCAGCACACAGAACATAGTAGGCATTTACTATAAATCAGATCAGTGTGTCGTAGGCATTTACTACAAAACAGATCAGTGTGTCAATATTTGCAGTATCTGTACATTTTTTTTCATTAGATGATATATATTTTCTTCTGCATTTAATTCCATCCTTTTGTTCGAAGATGTAGAAAAATGTATTAATGTAGGGTTGTTGGTGATCTTGTGATCTGTTACGTTTGACAAGTGGTTTCTGTTCTGTAGTAAGCAAGTAACCAATTTGTGTCCAACAACAGCTTGTGCGGCAATGAGTTAATCACTGGACAATCTTGAGAGACATTAGTTGTGAGGAGCTCATGAGGAAAACATTTAAATTTTATTTTCCTTGAGAAAACATGTCGGGCATCAAAGTAATGGTTCAGCCAAAAGATCACACCTTTGTTAATGCAATATTCCCTTACCACTGAGGGTTTTCACCAATTTGTTTCCCCCACTATCTTCTGACTGGGACTAGTAAGCCACCAATTGAGCAGTAGCTGATGCCAGTGACGTGATGAACTGTGTCCAATCACTAATATTTCCTTAATGAAGGAAGCGATGAAGACGAAGAAAATAAACATCGAAAAGAAATATAAGGCTCTCAGGCAGCAGATTGAAGAAGAGGAAAAAGAGGCTTTTGAACACTTGAATAAGGAGCAGATTCGCGTAACATCAGAGATTGATGGCAGGATCCTTGCTCTCCAGAATTTGATGAAAGAATTTGAGGAATCTCTGACCCATCTCAAAAATCTTTCAGAGAAAAATGAAGACATCCTGTTTATTGAGGTAATGCAAAAAGACTTTAATTGCAATGACATATGTGTTTGTATTAAATATAATTGATTATATTTAATTGGTTGATTCCCCATATTCATAACTTTTCATTGTGAAGAGTAGATAGTTTGTTGGAAAGTCGGCCAAATTTTCTATACTTGTGTCAGTTTATCTCAGCATGCTTACATTTGATCTTCCAATTTCCCTATAAGCTTCTCCTTTTTTAATAAAGCGATTAATGACCAGTTCATTGGCCTCATCACTCAAATGATAGCCAGTTATGTGAGCCAAGATAGGCAATGACTGCAGATGCTGGAATCTAGAACTAAAAACAGAACATTGGAAGAACTCAATGAATTGATCATCACTTCAAGCAAAAGGTGTAAGTCAATGTTGCAGATCGAGGCCCTGACGCAGGACTGAGGAAAGATTGTGAGTGAATAACAGTACAAGGCTGGAGAGTGGGAATAGAGGGTGATGGGTGGAACCAGATGTGGAAGTAATCATGGGCAGATAAAACCAGGTGAGGAGGGGGGAGTTTGGGAGGGGTGAATAAAGGGAGAAGAAAACTAGGTGGATGAGTGCGGGAGGAGAATATCATGGATGTGCATTACTTGAAGGGATGTCTGGATAATAAAAACTATTGGCAATGGGATAATTGGATAATAAAAACTATTGGCAATGGGAATATTGCATGCCAGATGTGAGGGGAATATTTACCTTGCATAATCATCCTTCAAAGTTAAGGATAATCGCCACCTTTGTGTTAAGTGTTTAGAGTGGTGCTGTACTTTCCTTGATTCTGTCTGCAAAAGGTCTGGCTGGCTGAAATGTATTCCACTAATTCCCGGGTGAGAACAGTTAATGCATCAGTGCTATGAAGAAATAATTTAGTTACTCAACTTGATACAAAATTCATTTCATCAGCTTCCTATTGACTGGCTCTGCTTCTATTTAATGCTTATGTAGGCTGCTTATCCTGTGCTCCAAACTACAGTGCAAGGTGAGAAAACTGGGTGGCTGGATATTTGTGTAGAGGTTTCCTCTCTTACAGTTTGGTTAATGATCCGTGTGCAAGTTGATGACAGCCAGCTCTGATGCTCTGCCATCTTCCTATGCAGCTTCTGTGCTATTGAGCCACCTATCAGTCGTTGACATGTGGATAGATTATCCAATTTAAATATTAAGGGGAAATGGAACTCAAATCTACAACTTCCACTAAATTCCTTGATCATTTTATATTTATTCCTTTTATAATTTGTTTAATGAGTTAAAAAAAATTGAAACCATTGTGGCTTTTTTGAATTTAGATGCAGAGTTGCAGCTGGAACTGCTGCTTGCTTCCATTGCAGCCAGCAGCTGTTGAAACCGTAATCCATGGCTTTGTCACTGCTGCGATCAATATTAAGGGATCTGGTTTTGCCTCTCCTTCTCCACCATTTGCTACACTATACTGAGTCTACTCTCTGTCCATCTCCAAGTGCAGTAAATTTAAAATTCTTGCCCAAATCTTTAAATCTGTCCGTACATTCGCCTTGCAGCAGACTGTCAGAGAAATCGATCGGTGTAGTTTGGCTCCTGCTTGTATCTCACTCTTGACTGTACTTCTTGGCTTTCTTTACAGCTATTCTTCCGTTTTAGTGTCTTCCATTGAGGCTTGACATTTCTTTGAAGAACCTGGCATGTTATTTATG
This sequence comes from Amblyraja radiata, assembly GCF_010909765.2. Classification (NCBI taxonomy): domain Eukaryota; kingdom Metazoa; phylum Chordata; class Chondrichthyes; order Rajiformes; family Rajidae; genus Amblyraja; species Amblyraja radiata. The sequence goes on from NC_045968.1 coordinate 30,234,869, forward strand.
CTAAGGTACATTGTGGGTAAATGCAAGATGATTTTTCCTCTTCATGTTCTATGTTTACATCTGTTTTCTATTTCTTGTTTCAGGAATTTAACTCCATTGCTAAGCGGTAAGTAAAAATTAGCTCGATATCATCAGTAATACAATGATATTAATTACAAACTAATCATAAAAGTTTACATTTTGCAAAGGGAAGTAGTGTTTGATCTTGCTAAGTTGATATTAAAAAAGTGTAATTTGTTCTGACTTGGTGTCCCAAAGAGGTTGCGGCAATAAGCCAGTTCAGTATTCCGACTGCGCATACACAGATCATAGGTCGCTCGGGCTAAACACTTGCGGCGGCCATGCCGCTGCACTGGTGCAGACTTGCGTCTCGTCCCTATCCAGCTGCCGCTGGGCCGTCCCCGTCCCCTCCCGAGTGTCCCGTCCGGGGGCAGCGGAGGGGGAGGGGGTGTGCTGGCTCCAGCTTGGCTTTGCCTGTCCTGGCGGGGCGCTGGCCCGTCGCAGCGGCGGCCCAGGCCCGCAGGCACCACAGGTGCCACGGAAAAGAAGCACCAACTCCAGCTCAACTCCGCCCGTCCTGCTGGCGGGACAGGCAGAGTCGAGCTGGGGCCGACGCCTCCCCTCCGCACTGCCTACGGGTCGGGGCCGACACTCCCGTCCACGGACCTCTCTTCCCCCACGTCTCCCCGTCTCCCACTCGCATCTACTCCCTTTTTCTTGCTGTTACACCCCACTCTCCCCCGCTACCAGGCTTTTAAAATTCTCAAATGACCTTTGAAAAATCCCATGATTCCTTGCGTTTTTTGGAATACCGAACTGGCTTATTGACCTAGAATCGACAGCTTATAAGCATAACAGCACAAATTTGTCCCAGTTCATTGCCACAAACCCAGTGCGTCGATAGTTATCTATCAATGTTTCAGCATTGTGATGTGGTGGTTCTGCAGGACTGACATTCTGGTTTTTGTGCTCTTTATATTTTGTGGGTAATAGACTGTTTTTTAACCGCTGTAGTTTCATTTAATGGAGGTAACAGGAATGACAAGTGACAGGAATGTCAGCTTTTTAAGCTGAAGAAACCAGTCTTACTGAAAAGATGTACACAAAATAACATTTGATTTCCCACATCTTAACCTTTCACCCCCACTGCACAATGGCAGCAGCATGTGCAGTGTGTAGAATGCACTGCAGTTATTTGCTTGGGCTACACTGACAGCCACTGCACATAACTATGACTTTTATCACCAAAGAGGACGAAGGCAGCGGGCATGAGATAAATCTTGTACCAGGCAGAATTAAAATTTATATTAAAAATCAATAAACAGCAGGTACTGGAACTCTGAAATAAAAACAGAAAATGTTGAAAAGCTCAGCAGGTCAGGCAGCATCTGTGGCAGGAGAAACCAAGCATTCCTGGACATTGAGCTGCTTTTGAGTCTCGGCTAAATGTAGAGAAATGTAAGTATCTTATTCTCTTGAATATGTAACCTCTCTAGGATTGAACCTATATAGGAGGCTCCTCAGTTTTTATACCCGATTCAGGATTTGTTCTTGCCGAGTCAAGTTTTTAATAAATCTTTGTATAGTAACACTCATTGTTCTAGCTAAAACTAGTTTCACTGTGTAAACATTTATTTTTCAGGTTCAAGGATGTCTCACTGCCGTTTGTACCCACACCTTACACAGGTGAGCCACAAATAATGGACCGAATAAGAGGTACAAATGAAAGGACTGAAGAGGTGAGGGACAGAGAGATGATGGTCCAGCTTTGTAAGTACCTTACACAAATCTTTTATTCAAGCACTCTGCAGTAGGACATCCTCCAGGTCGTAAATCTTCCTTCCAATGTCACGCATCTCTGCTAATATTATCAATTTAATTTTCAACTCTTTCCATTCAGTTTTCAACTGACACAATGTGTTTTTGACCACAAACAGAGCATTTTTGTCAATCGTACACAATGACTGCATTCACTGCAGACGATTGCAAACATTTCCCCCTATTTCCATTATTTTTTATATAGTAACATAAAATCCCACAGCATGGAAACCGACCCTGTGGCCCATCAATTTCATGCTGACCATCACACATTACTCTAATCCCATTTTATTTTTAGTGTAGGAAAGAACTGCAGATGCGTCACCCATTCCTTCTCTCCAGAGATGCTGCCTGTCCCGCTGAGTTACTCCAGAATTTTGTGTCCACCCATTTTATTCTCCTTGTGTTCCTATCAATTTCCCCTATATTCAACCACTCGTGCACACTAGGGCAATTTACAGCAGCAGGTTAACCTTCTAGCTTGTGTGTCTTTGCATGTGGAAAGAAACCGGAGCCCTTAACTACTTCACCATCGTACCTATAGAGAACTTGGTAACATGAAGCAATGTGTTCAGGGCAGCACAGTGGCACGGCTCATGGAGCTGCTACCATACAACCCCAGTGACCAAGGTTCAAATCTAACCTCCAGTGCTGTCTGTGCACATTCATCCTGAAACCTACGCATTGAGATTACCCATTTGATATTTACTTTGCCCTCATTCCATGATCCTGCTAACATATCATCCAGACCCAAATAATGTTGATGGAAGCAATTGAAAATATTGTAGAGGCTTTGGGTTTGATTTTTAATGTTTCAATTATGGTTTATTGTCACGTGTACCTAGGGTACAGTGAAATTCCTTTTGCATACAACTCGGTTAAAAAAGAACTTACTTAAGCAGGAAGGTCTGAAACTGAAAGGTCTGATGGTGGATAAGTCAGATGGACAACATCCCAGGGTTCTGAAAGAGGTAGCTTTAGAGATTGTGGAGGTTTTACTAATGTTCTTTCAAGAATCATTAGAGTCGGGAGTGGTTCCAGAAGATTGGAAAATTGTAAATGTTTTTCTACTGTTCAAGAAGGAACTGAGGTGAAACTATAGGCCGATTAGTCTGACTTCAGTGGTCAAGATTGTAGAATCCGTTATAAAGGATGAGGTTTCTGAGTACTTACAAGCACATAATAAAATAGGCCGAAGTCAACATGGTTTTGTGAAGGGGAGATTTTGCCTGATTGAATTTGATTTGAATCCTTTTGTGACAAGAAGCGTTGACAAGGCCATTGTGTTTGATGCAATATACCGATATTTTAACGAAGCTTTTGACAAGGTCCTGTGTGCAGTCTGATCCCAAAAAAAAGCTCAGCAAGCAGGAAGGGTTTAGACTGAGGGAAAATATAGATGATCTGATCAGTTGTACAAAGCCATGTCAAATGGAATTTAAGCCAGAGTAGTGCGGAGAGATGCATTTGGAGAGATGCATAAGGGAATGTACAGTAAATGGGTACATATCGAGTAGTGTGCACGATCAGAGGAACCTTGAAAGGATGGCCACAGATTCTTGAAGTTAGTAAGTCTAGTCAATTAAATTAAAAAGGCAAAGGGAATCTCTCCTTTATTAATCAAGGCATTGGCTACAAGAGGGACTTTATGTTAGAATTGTAAACAGCATAAATTAGGTCACAGTTATTATTGCCTGTAGTCCTGGTCACCACATTACAGGAAATATGCAATGGGATTGAAGATGTATAGGAATGTTTGAGTTTGGAAATGATAGCTATGACTAAGATTTGGACGTGGTAGGGCTGTTTTAGGCCCAGAGAAAATGAGGCAAAGCTAAATTTGGGTGCATAAAGTAATGAGGGATCTAGAAGTGCCTATTTCCCTTAGAGTTCAAAGATCAAAGGTCATTCAAAACAAAATGCTTCTGAGGGAAGAGGAGGGAAGGCTTTTGACGAGGGGGCATGGGGTCTGGAATTCACTACCTGGAAGTTAAAAAATCCCAGGACTCTGGTCGTCCAGGGTATTTTATAGCTAGCAAAATGCTAATGAATGTTGACCAAGAAAACATGGTATGTAATTTCCACAAAGTTAAATGAATGATTAGATAATCTTTCTTGGTAATGATGGGTAAAGGACAAATGTATCCAGGAAAACATGGATAGCCCCCCCCCCCCCCTCCCCCCGTTCTTCAAACAGCAGCGGGGAATATTTGAGGGCTAAAGGAACATTGGTTTAACATTTTATCTGAAAGATTGTTCTTCCGATGTGCAATATTCACGGGTTTATTTTAGAGATAGTGTGGAAACGGGCCCTTCGGCCCACCGAGTCCATGCCGACCAGCGATGCCCGCATATTAACATTATCCTACACACACTAAGGAGAATTTTTACATTTACCAAGCCAATTTATCTACATACCTATACGTCTTTGGAGTGTGGGAGGAAACTGAATATCTCAGAGAAAACCCGCGCGGTGATGGGGAGAACGTACAAACTCTGTACAGACAGACCCGTAGTCTGGATCGAACCCGAGTCTGTGGTGTTGTAAGCGCTGTAAGGCAGCAACTCTACCGCTGTGCTGCCCTTAAACCTACCTTCTGTAGGTTTGCTACAGAAAGCATTTTCTGGGCCAAGTATTGGGAATGCCTTGAGGTCTCAGTCATGTGTGGTCGAAAGCCAATGATGCCATTGCCTCCTTTCATTCACAGATGGGCAGACACCGACTCTGGATCCAGACACGGCGAATCCTTACCTCCTCCTGACAGACAACAACCGAACTGTGTCCGCATCGAGCCAAATACAGCTGTTTCAAAGAAGTGCCCACAGGTTTGATCGATGGCCTCAGATCCTCGGCACACAGTGTGTGAGCTGCGGCCGATCCTACTGGGAGGTGGAGGTGAGGGAGGGTGGTGGTGCCTGGAGCATTGGAGTTTGCTACACCAGCATCAGCAGAAAGGGGGAGGGAGATGAATGCCTGCTGGGATTTAACAAGAAGTCCTGGTGCATCCATTCAGGTCCATACGTCCTTTCAAGCCTACACAATGGGAAGAGGATTGCCGAGTTTGCAGGGAAACCATCCACGGTGGGAGTTTTTGTAGATTTTGAAGGTGGTATTGTCTCCTTTTACAGTGTGTCAGGCAGAATAATCACCTTGTTGTACACCTTCCATGGAACATTCACTGAACCGCTCCACCCAGCACTGCGGCTTCGAACTGGTGTCACTCTGTCCCTGGCTGCCCTGAAGTAATTTGTATCAGGGCCGCTATGCAGCATGACCAGCATCCCACCATCTCGTTCATTTTACCAGGAAAGATGCAGAACATCATCGGCCTGTGGCTCAGAGATCCCAATCTTCTGATCTTGCAGCTTCCTCTGCCTGGGGACACAGACCACAACAGCCATCAACAGCACGAAGAAGTGGTCCTCACAAAAGGTTCAGGTATTTGAAATCCAGCGGTAGGCTTGTGCTGCATTCCATGTTCTGCTGGAAACAACCCTTTCATTCAGTGCTTTTGAAAGTATATTTGTGTTGGGTGCTTCATTCTATTTTCCATGGTGTCACTTGACAACACTTTTCTCTTCAAGCAAAGGTCTCATTTTTTTTGTTCGCTGCCCAAATGCTTTTTAATCCTGTTAAGGATCACTGAAGGTAAACCGTGTGGACCCAGTCTCAACACTTCCATGTGATATCCTTGTTAACATGTGAACATGAAACAGAATTGGATAACTGAGCAGGAAAAACAGATAATTGGATTTTAAGGAGAACCCTGAGTGTGGTGGTTAGTTCAAGGGGAAAGTGGCCTGTCTTTGTTAAAGAAATAGGTCAGAATATGGCCAGAATTATCTTCATTTGGTTTGCGTGAAAACTTGGACGCCTATTTTATAGATCTAGCAAATCAAATGATTCACTTAGTGATGTGCATAGATATCAGACAGGCAGAAAGTCCCGATACACTACAGCCGCTGGCTCGCCTTCATCCATTTTACTTGTCACATCCCCAAAAAAATTCCAGAGGATTAGTCATGCAGGATTTCCCCTTCACAAATCCATGCTGACTTGAACCAATCCTTTTGCTGCTATCCAAATTGTGTTCCAGTTAATTGTGTGCCAGTGTGTTGTCTCGGAAGCAAAACTATCACGGGAAAGGGCTATTCTTTTGGTGGGCTACCTGCACACGTTGCATATGTAAAAAAATGCTTTGGATCGTATGAAGCTTGTTTCTTGAAATGTTTTTTGTTCTTGAATAAAGAGATCTGGCGTTCATTTGTGAATGGTGATGTGTGGTTTTCTGGTTCTACTGATTGCCCCTTGCCTTTCTACAAGTACAGATGTAATCACCCTCATGAAGTTTTTAAATAAGTGCCTCATTACTGTGGTCCCCTCGCAAGGAATCTGCCTTCACGTTTAGAATGATTGCTATTCATTTCTTGGAAGTGTGTTAAATGTGAGAATGCATAAGAAAGTAAAACTGCACTTTCAGCACACACAAACATAATTCAAAGATTGCATTATTTGAAAACTTCACATCAAGTTTAAGAGAAAGAAACCTTCAAACTGCATTTGAGTCTACCACACACAGGCCACATTATCTAACTGGTTTTACTAACAATCCTACATTCACATGAGGCTCATCTTTTCTCTAACCACATAATTGTATCCTCTGTTCCTTTCTCTTTCATGTAGCTCCCCATAAACTGCCTCAGAAATGTATCTTTGCTATTTGTTTCACCTGTGTCTGAGAGAGTTACATATTTTAGGATTATTCTAAGATTAATTTATGTTTTGTTTTTTTTGCACGCTTTGAGACCTTCAAGTGACTCGAAGACCCTGATTGTATCAGACTTCTTTTGCCAGCTTTTTTACCTTTTGATATCTGCTTCACAGTCTTGGTATTATCTTCAAATCTAATGACACCTCATGCTTTTAATAATAATGTACAGAGAATTGTACACTGTGTACAAACTCAAGGAGGACTCAAGCAACGCCGATCACCATTAAGGGCACTGAGGTGGAGGTGGTTGCTAATCACAGGTACCTTGGGGTGCAGCTTGACAGTGAGCTGAACTGGAAGTGTCATATGGAGGCGGTGTACAGGAGGGGACAAAGCCGACTGTATTTTTTAAGGAGGCTGAGGTCTTTTAATATCTGCCAACCCCTACTGTGCAGTGTCTACCATTCAGTGGTGGCCAGTGCTCTGTTCTTTGCTGTGGCCTGTTGGGGAGATGGCGCCCGTATAGCGGATAAAAACAGATTGGACAAACTAATCAGGAAGGCCGGCTCAGTGGTTGGGGCTGAGCAACGAACGGTCCAGCAGGTGGCAGAGGCCAGAACTCTAAATAAACTAGGTTCCATAATGACAAACCCCACTCACCCACTCCATGCCCTGAAGGTGATCAAGAGCAGCATCTTCAGTCAGAGGCTGATTGCACCAATGTGCAAAACGGAGAGATACAGGAAGTCCTGTTTACCAGCTGCTATAAGACTTTATAATGAGCATAAATAACTGCACTTTTTTTAAATTAATTGTATTTTAACTCGTATTTTAACGTATTTTAACTTGTTATGTATAAAAGCGTGGTGTTATGTTTGTCTTGAAGCTGTCGTGGCACTGTAATTTCCTGAAAAGGATTATTAAAGGAATAATCTAATCTAATCTAAACCATGCTATAAATTAGCTTTAAACCAATTCTATCCCTCTGAAAATCAACATATGACTTACTTTGCTTAATTTTTAAAACCTTATAAATAAATGTAGTGATTTGTGAATATTCCATTACTACCTCCAATGCAATCCGGTAATATCCCCCCACTAAATTGCTTTATTTCCTACCAGATTACACCATCTGACGCGTAGTGTTTTCCTCCCAATAAAAATAAGTGTGAGCAAACAAGCTGTTCCCGACCGGAGGGTCAAGTTCCAATATCATGATGTGTAAGAAGGAACTGCAGATGCTGGTTTAAACCGAGGATAGACACAAAAAGCTGGAGTAACTCAGAGACAGGCAGCATCTCTGGAGAGAAGGAAACGGTGATGATTCGGGTCGAGACCCTTCTACAGATGGATGCTCTCTAATGTTTGACCTTGTCACGTGAGATTGCTAATGTGTATATGCTCTACATCGGTGAGACCAAGCGCAGGCTTGGTGTTCGCTTCGCCCAACACCTCCGCTCAGTTCGCATTAACCAACCTTATCTCCCGGTGGCTCAGCACTGCAACTCCCCCTCCCATTCTGAATCCAACCTTTCTGACCTGGGCCTCCTCCATGGCCATAGTGAGTCCCACCGCAAATTGGAGGAGCAGCACCTCATATTTCGCTTGGGTAGTTTTCTCCCAAGTGCTTTCTCCCTCCTTCCCCTCCCCAGCTCTCCCACAGCCTACTGCATTTTCCTCTTCCTTTCTTCTTCCAGCCCCCACCCCCACATCAGTCAGAAGAAGGGTCTCAACCCGAAACTTCACCTATTCCTTCTCTCCATAGATGCTACCTCACCTGCTGAGTTTCTCCAGCATTTTTGTCTACCTTCAATTTTTCCAGCATCTGCAGTTCTATCTTAAACATATGAGTAAAGGTGATCTTTTTCTCTCTCCCCATTTTCTTTCATGGAGTCATACAGCATCGAAACAGGCCCAAGTCAACTCGGCCAACCAAGATGTTTACCTGAGCTGGTCCCTTTGCCCCATATCCCTCTAACCCATTACATATCTGTCCAAACGTATTTTAAACACTCATTGTACCTGGCTCTACCAGTTCATCTGGCAGCTCGTTCCACATTCCCACCTCCTTGTGTGAGAAAAGTTGTCTTTCGGATCCCTTTTAAAATCTTTCACCTCACTTTACATCTATGCCCTCTATTTTGAACTCCGTTACCCTGGGGGAAACAACTGACCATTCACTTTATCTATGCCCCTCATGATGTTATATACCCTCTATAAGGTCACCCCTCAACCCCTTATCTCCAGGGAAAATAATCTCAACCTTTCGCATGTCTCTGTAAATCAAGCCCTCAGTGCTATTAACTTGTTCTTGAAAATATTCTGCTCCCATTCCAGCTTAATGACATCCTTCCAGAACAGTACAGAATACTCCAAGTGTGGTCTTAATGTCCTGACCAAAGAAGGTAAGTATGACAAATGCCTCTTTCACCACTTTGTCTACGTGTTACCACTTTCAGGGAACGATGTACTTGTACTAGGTCTTTCTGTTCTATAGCACTCCAAGGCTCTACCATTTACTGTGCAAGTCCTGCCCTGGTTTAAGTTCCCCAAATAAAACACCATTTGTAAGATTCTTCTGGACAAATCCCCAGATAAGTAGACCTCACGACTCCCTCTACATTATAATTATGCTGTTAGGGCCACATACTGACCTCTTTCCTGAAAGGAGAGCATGTGCTTGAATCCTGCTTGCTTTCTGGGGTGAGCTGATCTTGGCCTATTTGTTCTGTACTTTCACACTACCAAACTGTAGGAATAGAAATTACTATTTCAATTAGTCTGATCGAAACAGCTTTTGTTTATTCTCATGGACAACACTCCAATTAAATGATTGCAACCAGGTTCTGTCCTGCTGTCATATTACACCTGCTTTCCAATGGGAAACACGTGACAGAAATTGGAAGCAGCGAGCTTTGCTCATTTGCCGTTCTGCAGCTGGAAGTTTGAATGAAAAGTCTGGCTCTTGATTTAATGCAAGTCAGCTGAGACCAGCAAATCTGCAGACCTGAAGCCTTCTCGATCCCACAATGAAGAAACTAATATCCCAGTAGTTTACTTTTACTGGGATTAAAATGCAACTAATTCCTGCGAAGAAGACTTGGATTTAAATAGCACTTTCACGACATCTCAAGTACTTTGCACATATACTTGCTGGTGCTGAAGTACTGTTGCAGAATATGATATGAATATGACATATTTTCCAGCTTTCTTCGCTTCTCCCCTCTCCTTCCTCCCCCAGACAATGACTCAGAAGAAAGGTCTCGACCTGAAATGTCACTTTTTTTAGTTTAGGGATCCAAAAAACTAAAAGGTGACCTATCCATGTCTTCCAGAAATGTTGCCTAACCTAGACATAAAATGCTGGAATGACTCAGCGGGACAGGCAGCATCTCTGGATAGAAGAAGTCTGAAGAAGGGTCTCGACCTGAAACATCACCCATTCCTTCTATCCAGCGATGCTGCTTGTCCTGCTGAGTTACTCCAGCATTTTGTGTCTATCTTCGGTGTAAATTAGCATCTGCAGTTAGTTCCTTCCTACACACTTGTAATAATGTATAATCTTTGCTGACTGGATAGCACACAACAAAAAAGCTTTCCACCGTACCACACACGCCACTTTCCCCACTCTCTTTCTTCTAATCCTTCTACAGGTTACTTTAAATTTTGTGCCCCTCTGCTAAAGGAAAATAGTCTTGCCTATTCCATCTCGGCTCGGCTCAATTATCCCTCCTCAAACTTGTCTGTTCCAGAGACAACAACATTTACAATCAGCTGTCGGACAGAATCCTGTCCTCAGCGGCAGAGGAAGTGTCATAATTCCTGGGTGTTTTGCCAGGAAATAAACGTGCATCAGAAGCTTTAAATTAAAAAAAATCAAAATCAAAATTTATTAAGACAGAAGGTAGACACAAAATGTGTAATTCAGTGGGACACGTAGCATCTCTGGAGACTTGTCTCCAGAATCTATTATAGTGTAATAGTATCTGCAGTTCCTTCCTACACTTATGACGGTGATGGCAAAGCCAGGTACCAGTCTGGTGAATTTTGAAGTGCAATTTTTTCCCCCCTCTGACCCGCAGAGTTGCTGTAGCAGAAACAGAACTGTAGATGCTGGTTTATACTTATATTAGAAACAATGTGCTGGAGAACTCTGCGGGTCAGACAGCATCTCTGGAGAAAAATGATTTGATGTCTTTAGTTGGGACCCTTCAGACTGAGAGTGGAGGATGGGGCGGGTGATGAAGAGCTGGTGGCGAGAAAAGACAAGTACCAATCATGGCCAGCAATAAATGACCCTCGTGCAGAGTGGTGCCCTGGTCAACCCATTGTTGACTAGGGAAGCTGTGATCTCGAGGGATTCAATTTGGTGAACTGTGAAACTGGTTAAACAACTAGGGTGGATGAAGTGGGCAAGGGGGAGAATGGAGGGGAAAGATAGTGGAATGTATTTGAAATTAGAGAATTGTATTGGAGTGTAAGGTACCCAAATGAAATATGAGATGCTGTTCCACCAATTTGCGAGTGGCTTCACAATGACAATGGAGGATGCCCAGGCGAGAAATGTCAGTATAGGGAGGTTTCACGGCAGTCGGGTCACGACCCATGACCCGTACTGTTGCTACGCTATTCCAAATGGATTACACGCGATGAACTGCAGGTAGGCACTTACCATTGTTTCCAGCGTAGCGGGCCCGTTAAAACCCGCTGAAATTGTCAATTTTTGCGCTGTAAATAATTATGGAAATCGGGATAAGCGTGAGAGACATTTAGCCTACTTCAGAATTCCAAAAGTGAGGAGAAATGACGGTAGATAGAAACAAGAGCTGAAGGGACAACAACAGCCAGAGTGCTTGGCGAACATTGGCCGTTTGCTCACTGCATTTCATCAACTAAGGCATTATTTGTGTTTTTTCTTGATTCCTTTGGTATCTAAAAAGTTTCAGAAGTGATAAATCTGGTTGTAATTTTTTTTTTAATCGCCCATGGTTCTCGTGGGTTTTTACATACAAAATGAAAACGCATCTGAAGGAAAATTTACAGCCAGATTTATCACTTCTGAGACTTTTTAGATACCAAAGGAATCAAGAAAAAACACAAATAATGCCTTACTTGATGAAATGCAGTGAGCAAACGCGATAATTCCCAATATTTTCAATGTTTACCAAGCACTTTAGCTGCTGTAGTCCCTTCAGTTCTCGCTTCTCTATACCTTCATTTCACTTCACGTTTGGAATTCTAAAGTTGGGTACAGGTCTCTCACACTTACCCCGACTCCCACAATTTGTTTCAGCGCAAAAATTCAACATTTTGGCGGCTTTTAACAGGTAGGAAAGTACGCGTTTCTAGCACTAATAACATATACCGGAAGTGACGGATGTCTTCCAGTTGGATTCAGCAGCTCCGTGCGTCAAGCCCTATGACCCAGTGACCTTTCGTGCAACCCCCCCTATAGGGGAGTTTAAATGGTTGGTGACCGGGAGGTCCCTGAGGCCTTGGTGGATCAAGCTAAAGTTCAGCAAACTGGTTGAGTTCATGCCTAGTCTCGCCGATGTACAGGAGCCCACATCAGGAACACTAGATGCTGTAGATCAGGTTCGAGGATGTACATGTGAACATCTGTCACACCTGGAGGGATTGTCGAAGCCCATGGATGGAGTTGAGGGGAGAGTTATGACAGGTGTTTCACTCCGGATTCCAGCATCTGCAGTCTCGTGTCATTTTCTGTTGGGAGAAAAGGATAAAACATCCGCGCTCTGACCGTGAAGTCACTTGTGTTTCCCAAGGGACTGCAGTCTTTCCGAGATGGATTTCAATTTAAAGACGGCGAGTTGGTGAACAGACAAAGTTAGAGCGAGTGCAAATGTCGGCTGTGCCCATGTGCGAGGTGGGGCGGCTGCGGCGGCGGAACGTTCAGCCACGGACACGGGTGTCGAGGAGCTGGAGTCGGAGACACACCGCCCCGGGATGCGGACATGAGCCTGAGGATGCAGGCGGTGGCGCGGCAGGTGAGTGGAGGAGGGGGCGGCGGCGGCGGCTTGTCCATAACAAGAAAAAATAGATTCAAAGGTGCAGGTGGTTCTCGGTGTTTGTGAGGGGGTAAAACATTTTATGTTATAATAGGAGAATTAAGTTCAGTATTTTAGAGGGACGCAGAGGTGTCTGTAATCAGAAGGCACAGGTGAAGTGGATCTGAGGAAGAATTTATTTTCATTCAGATGATGGATGGAATGAAAAACACACTGCCTGAAGATCTGAAGAAGGATCTCGACCCAAAACATACCGATCCATTTGCTCCAGAAATGCTGCTTGACTCCACCACTTTGCGTCTGTCCATGAGAGAAGAGAACTGATGGTTTTGGCGATGGTGAGGAGCAAAGATTATAGAGGAGCTCTGCTATAAGATCATAGTGGAGTTCTGCTATAAGATCTTTGGTGAGGAGTGAGGCCATGGAAAAGGTTCAGTCAATGCAATGGTTTACCAATGTTGCTAAGCAAACGCAGGGGCAAATGAGATGTATTCAGGCACCAATAAAGCTGTGGGATTTTCAGTTAGCACCGGGGCACGAAGATATCTGCAGTAAAGATTGGATTAGAATGTGAATGAAGGAAAAGAATAGAATGGGAACAGTGCATGTAATTGTGACAAGAACTGTTTGCCAGCATTGACAGTACATACGGCATATTGGGTGGCCAATAGTATTACTCGCCCGATACACAGTACAATTCATAAGCAATATCTACACTGTGGTGCTTACATCAAATAGACCCCACATGGACTCCATGTGCACCATTCTGAAACGTTGGCAACAGACAGGTGAAGTGTTAGGCCCGATACTTAACTCCCAAGACTTGCAGATAGACACAAAAAGCTGGAGTAACTCAGCGGGACAGGCAGCATCTCTGGAGAGAAGGAATGGGTGACGTTTCAGGTCGAGACCCTTCTTCAGACTGACGTCAGGGGGAAGGGATTGATAGATAAGGATGTGAAGGTGTGAAAACAAGGCATAGGGAATGGAGATCAAGGAAAATGAAGAATAGATCATTGTTAGCTGGGAGAAGGTAACAACAGAGATAAAATGTAGTCCGAGATTGTAAGACTGGTCAGAGAACAGTTTCAGGGGGAGGAATGGAGAGGGAGGGAAAGCAAGGATTACTTGAAGTTAGAGAAGTCAATGTTCTTACCACTGGGGTGTCAATTACCCAAGCGATATATGAGGTGCTGTTCCTCCAATTTGCGCTGGGCCTCACTCTGACAATGGAGGAGGCCCAGGACATAAAGGTCTGTGTGGGAATAGGAGGGGGAATTAAAGTGTCCAGCAACCGGGACATCAGGTAGTTTCAGGCAGACTGAACGGAGGTGTTCCGAGAAATGATCGCTGAGCCTGCGCTTGGTCTCGCTGGTATACAGGAATCCACACCTGGAACAGTGGATGAGGTTGGAGGAGGTGCAAGTGAACCACTGCGTCACCCGACTGTCTGGGTCGTTGGATTGAGTCGGGGGGGGGGGGGGGGGTATAGGAACAGGTGTTTCATCTCCTGCGGTTGCAGGGGAAAGTACCTGGGGAGGGGATGGTTTGGGTGGGAAGGGATGAGTTGACCAGGGAGTTGCGGAGGGAACGGTCTCAGTGGAAAGGGGTGGAGATGGGAAGATGTGGCTAGTGGTGGGATCCCGTAGGAGGTGACGAAAATGTCGGAGGATTATTTGCTGTATGCAATTGCTGATGGGGTGGAAGGTGAGGACTAGGGTCTCTGTCCCTGTTGCGACTGGGGGGAGCAAGAGCAGGGCTGTGGGATATCGAGGAGACCCTATTGAGGGTCTCATCTGGGATGGAAGAGGGGAACCACCATTCCCTAAAGAATGAGGACATCTCCGATGTCCTAGTATGGAACACCTCATCTTGGGCGCAGATGTGGTGTAGATGGAGGAATTGGCAGTAGGGGACAGAGTCTTTACAGGAAGCAGGGTGGGAAGAAGTGTAGTCTAGATAGCTGTGGGAGTCAATGGGTTTATAATAGACGTCAGTTGATAGTCTGTCTCCTGCGACAGAGATCAAGAAACGGTAGGGAAATTGTCCAATGAATTTGAGTGCAGGATGGAAATTTGTAGTAAAGTTAATGAAGTCAGTGAATTCTGTGTAGGTGCAAGAGGTAGCACCGATGCAGTCATCAATGTAACGGAGGTAGAGTTCAGGGATAGGGCCAGTGTATGTCTGGAACAGTGATTGTTTGACGTACCCTAAAAGAGCCAGGCATAGCTGGGACCCATACGACTGCCCATAGCTACGCCTTGGATTTGGAGGAAGAGAGAGGAGTCGAAGGAGAAGTTGTTAGAGTAAGGACCAGCTCTTCTAGGCGGAGGAGAGTGTTGGTAGATTAAGGGGAAGGACCAGCTCTGCTGAGTAGGGTACGGGTAGGGCAGTGTCAGTAAAAGTCCTCACATAGATCCTGTTAAAATCCATAGACCAGATACATTTACCATAATTCCTGACACACTCTTGTCCTTTTCTAGGCACTGTGCTGTCGTGGCCTCTCCCACAGGATCCAGCCAGCTGCTGGCTATTGGCAGCTCCCAACACAAGGGAAGAGACGTGCTGTGCTCGCAGGGACTCACAAAACCATTCCAGCTGGGATCTCATCAGCCAGGATTCTCGATCGTTTCTGGAAAATTTCACTGGACTCCTATCTGATCCCAAAAACCAAAGCTCACTTCTCTTTTTCCAAGGAGAGCAATGTATATACTGCAGGCAAACATTTAGGAAAATTGGATGCAGATGCCTCTGGATTGGCAAATACGGTTGAATCCCTTCTGAATCTGAGATTCACCCAGGATCAAGTGAAGCAACTGCTCGATTTGAATCCCAGAATTGCTGCACAGATTCCAGTGAAGGATCTCCCTGTGCTCTACGTCCTTGAGAGCCTTGGCCTTAACCCAAGGAGCACCTTCAAAGTGTTGGAGAGGTGCCCTGAACTGCTCGGAGAGAAGGAACACCAGCTGCAGTCACGCATTGACAACCTGCGGAAGCATGGACTGGGCGAAGGTAATTTTCAGTAGTGGTTGGTGGACCAGATGGGATCTGCTGTAATTGGTGCTCCTACTGACCTGGATCAGTGGTACAGATTACCTGTCTCCAGCAGAAGTTGCTGTTTGCATCTTTTCTCAAGGCATCTATAACACCCAGTAACATGGAGGCAATCAATTTTCCAATAATTTTATCGTTTATTCATTTTTAAATAAAAACATTAAGCTAATATAATTTCGAAAACCTCACCAGCCCTATTAAAATCAGTGGCATCACAGATCCTTTGCCTAAGAGGCCACTTCCTACGCATGATGCTGGAGTGTCCCAGCAAGACCTCATATGGAGTTCAGTGACGGATATGGTGTCATCTGTCTATTGAAGTCCAGGGCTCTTGGCTTAAGTGTGGAATTAATTCAGTTCAGATGGCTGAACACTGGTAGTTGATCCCAAATATGGCTCAGCATTAACTTTAACTTATTTGAAAAGGGTTCTGCCCTGTGCCGTGTCAATTTGCAACATTAAACGTGCTATATAAATGGAATTTGTTGTTGCTGTAGCATTTACTGCAAAGCAAACAAACCATCCAGATGTGCTTGGTGTCTAGTCTTCTTACACCCTATTCGAGGGCACTCATCCTTCTATTTCCTCCCTTTACATTTCAAATGCTATTAATTGTCCTGAATTCCAATTGCTCCCGAGTTAAAGCTTCTTCTGCATTTCCTAATGGATTTATGTTGATGGTGGATGTATGTTGATGGAACATTGGTGACATGAGGCTGGGTAGGGCATGAACAGTTTCAGTCCCTATGTAGAAAGGATGTACAAGTACTGGAGAGTGCAAAATATATTTACAAGAACAATTATCAGGCTCCCGTCTCTTCAAAAATGTTAATGATTAAGTGGGGAAAAACCTTTGAACAATCTTTAACATTAGTCTTCAATTTCCTAGAGAACAGAGTACCAGTCTTCAGCCTTTCATAGAAACATAGAAAATAGGTGCAGGAGTAGGCTATTCGGCCCTTCGAGCCTGCACCGCCATTCAATATGATCATGGCTGATCATCCAACTCAGTATCCCGTACCTGCCTTCTCTCCATACCCCCTGATCCCTCTAGCCACAAGGGCCACATCTAACTCCCTCTTAAATATAGCCAATGAACTGGCCTCAACTACCTTCTGTGGCAGAGAGTTCCAGAGATTCACCACTCTGCGTGAAAAATGTTTTTCTCATCTCGGTTCTAAAGGATTTCCCCTCTATCCTTAAGCTGTGACCCCTTGTACTGGACTTCCCCAACATCGGGAACAATCTTCCTGCATCTAGCCTGTCCAATCCCTTAAGAATTTTGTAAGTTTCTATAAGATTCCCCCTCAATCTCCTAAATTCTAGCGAGTACAATCCGAGTCTATCCAGTCTTTCTTCATAAGAAAGTCCTGACATCCCAGGAATCAGTTTCCTGATGGTATATGTTCCAATATCATCAGAATCTTTATATATGGAGACTAGAATGGTTCACATCAACTACTAGCCTGCTCTTATCAGTATTCTGTTCAGGTTTTACACACTTTATGCATTTCTTTCTTTACAAATTAATCATTGTTTTGTTTTTTTAAATCTTATTAACCGTTATCTCTACATTTAGCTATTAGTGCACCTGTAAATCAGATCCCTGTTCTCCTCCAACAAATTCAAACTTTTTGAAGAAAATACAAGAAGTATTTTAGTAATTAGCACCAAATGGTGCTAATTTGGAATTCATAGAATCCTCATATTCATAGAATCTTCCATAATTCAGTTTTCTTTTATTTCCTTTAATTCCACTCGCAAAATAAGGAAAGAAATGTAGGTAAAGACTGAGAAAGTTAAAACATCCCTGTTATTTAAATGAAAGTGGATTTTTGCCGCTGGGAATTGGCCTCCGTGGAATCTGTGAAAAGGAGAGGGCAGACTTTGTGAGATATTTGCTGCCTCGGATGAATCATTAAAGGATGCCGGGGTGGTTCCTTGTGGTGACTTCCAATACAAATAATTATAGCGAGGTGCTGCAAAAGTTCACATGAGGCTTGAACTGGAATGTTTTCTTAGCTTTCTCTCTACAGATGCTGCCTGACCAGCTACGTGTTTCAAGCAGTTACTATTTAATGTTTCAGTTGGACAACCTTTCATCAAAACCAGGCAGTTAGAAAACAGGCATGTTTTAGGTTGCAGAGAAGGGGCACATGTGCAGAGAACAAGTGGAGTATGTGATAGGTCGGTGACTCAGAAACCATGATGTTATTGCTGCCAGATGAAAGAGGGTGGTGAAAGTTTAAGTAAAAGGGGGGGGGGGGGGGGGGAAGAGAAACGGAAAGTAGTGCTAGAACTGTGAGATATAGAATGCTGAAATAAAGGAGAATGCTGCATATACCCAGCAAACCAGGGAGTGTTATAGAGAGACAAAAACTGACTTAATGTTACAAGTTAATGGCCTTACATCAGAACTGGCGAGATCTGGTACACACAAAGGGAAATTACAAAGGAAATATCCATTGAATATGGAGGTGGGCAGGATGGAAGGAGTGGAACAAGGGAACAAGTGAGCACAAAATGTGAGGGATTGATACAGACACATTTGGAGACCACTGTCAACTACAATAGGGGGAAATCCATGGCTGAGGAAAAAGGAAGACATTTCAGAAGCGCAGGAGTGGAATGTGTCATCAGAATGTGTTAGGGCAGCTCAATTGGTAGAGCTGCTGCCTCACAGCTGCGGAGACCCAGGTTCGATCCTGACCTGATGCTGTCTGCGCAGTTTGTTCATTCTCCCTGTGATCATGTGGGTTTCCTCTGGGTGCTCTGGTTTCTCCCCCCCACATCTCAAAGACTAATTGGTCTCTGCAAATTGCCCCTTATACAAAAGTGGGATAACATGGAACTGGTGTGAAAGGTGTCAGTGTGGACTTGGTGAGTGGAAGGGCCTGTTTCTATGCTGCATCCCCAAACTAAACTCAACTGAACATGGGTGGTTCACAGCCAGCAGGAAATTCCAGGCATATCTGTATCTGAACACTGTGGTTTCTCAGTTGGATGTTGACTGTGTATCCTTTTTGCAGGCCGTCTGCAACGTACTGTGGTGCATTGCCCACACGTTCTGAATCTCTCTGCAAAGCAGGTGAACAACACTGTGCGTTTCTTCAAAGATAAATGCATTTTCACAGGACAGCAGGTTACCGAAATCCTTCAAACTTCACCCAATGTTCTCTTTGAAAAATGTGAAGAATTGGAATACAAATTTCAGGTACAGTAATGAGCACACCCTTGGAGGACCACATGTGGGACCACCTTTTTTATATATCCCATTTGGAACAGGCACATGTTTAAAAACAAATCTCTGACTATTGTTACAATAGGTTCATCAAGTATGTCATTAATTCGTCTCTCTGCTTGTTGGCTTTTACTGGGCAAATGGCCGCCCTACTTCCAATCAATTAGTAGACAAAATGATTCTATCGGAAACTTCTCAAAACAAAGTTTGAAAAAAAAGGAAGAATGCGCTAAAAATGTTATGTTACTAATATCTTACAATAGGGAAAAAAAGTACACTTATTGATACAGTCAAAATCGGTTCCAAGTTTGAGGAAAACATAAAGTGCTGGTGGAATTCAGGTTACGCAGCATTTGTGGAGGTAACGATTTGGGTCAGGACTCTTCAGACTGATGGAGTGCTGGCAAGAAAGCTGGAAAGAGAGATGGGGATGGGGGATGCAAGAGGCTATGCTCTGAAAAGTCGGTATGGGAAGTGGAGTTAAAATGGTTAGCAAGCGTGAGATCCAGCAGACCTTGGAGGACAGAGTGCAAGTGTTCAGCAAAATGGTCACATAGTCTATGCTTAGTCTTGCTGATATAAAGAAGCCACATTGTGACCACCAAATACAGTAAACAAGGTTGATGAGGTGCATGTGAACCAATGTCTCTGCTGGCTGCCCTCGATGGAAGTGAGAGAGGTGTTGGGACCAGTTACATCTCCTGCAGTTGCTGGGGAAAGTGCCTGGGGAGGTGGTGGTTTGGGTAGAAAAGGATAGGTGAACCAAAGAGTTGGGGTGGGGGGGGGGGGAGAAAGGAAAGGGAGGGATGGGAAGACGTGGCTGTGGTGGGATCATGTTGAGCATGGTGGAAATGCTGGAGAATATGTGTTTCCATATTGATCTTCGTGTCCTTGGCCTCCTCCATTGTCAGATGAAAGTCACATGCAAACTCATATTCCACTTAGATAGCTTGCATCCCAATGCCATGAACATTGAATTCTCCAATTTCTAGTAAGTCCCCCTGCACCTCTTTTCCAAGTCCCAACCCTGGCGAGCATGCATTACTGCATCACTTACCAGCCACCCTGCTCCTTTCCCCTCTCCCGCCCCCAACCTCCTATCTGCTTTTTATTTCCACACCCCCTTGTACCCTTACACCATATCCGTCCTGGTCTTTACATTTCACTCGTCATATCGATGCTGCCTGACCTGCTGGGCTCCTCCAGAATGATTATTTTTTGTTCAAGATTCCAGCATCCGCATTTCCTTGCATCTCCATTTTACAGTTCTAACTTTACCATGGTGGGGAAATATTCCTCATCCACGATCATGGCCAGTTTTTGGGTGGTTGAGTAATCTGACAATTCTGCAGTCTAGGAATAATTTCAGTCTTCATTTCAATGTTTTAGTTGAAGTCGGCATCCACTCTGTTCAGAAGCTTATGTTACCTGCAAAGAAATATCAGTCTGACACAATACAGAACGGTGATGTGATGTGTAGGATATATTGGTACCTGGATTTATATCCAGCCCAGTGATGAAACAAAAATCCTTTTTCATTGTGTGCATTCCAGATATGCCTCTACATCAAATTGTTCAGTTAGCATTCTTGAGGCAAAGAATACTCATTTTGAATGCAAATATCATACCGACCCATGAAACTTTATTTACAAGGAGCAGGCTTTTTCAGTTGAATGGAGAAAGTTAAGAAGAGATCTGACGGGGAAGCTTAAAATGTTTTAAAAAGGTTGCAAAAGGGAAAGAAAGATTAATTCCTGTTTGTTAAATCATTTTAAATGGGCATAAATTCAGTCATTGAAAGATGCAAAGAGCGAGTATTTTTAAGCATCAGTCTGCAAGGCCATGAAGTACCAATGGTCATGTATGTAAACACTACTTCTTATAACTACAGTATTACTCCAATAATCTGGCATCTGATTTGTTTAGAATCCTGATGAGACAGCAGCATCTGGCTCATTTATCTGGAATATGAGCTGGGGATCTGGAGTACAGGCCAGGAGTTAGGGTCCAGATCATCAGGAACGTGGGTAACTTTGTCCCCCATGCACGTATATTGTCCACTCCTTGTAAACTCACTGGATTCACGTGAAAGTGTATCATCATCTTGGCATTTTGGCTGCCTTCTGGGAATTCAAATAGACTTAATCTACTGGCTCCTTTTCTCAACCATGATAGTTACTTCCACAAAGAACTGAATCATCAAATGCAGTTTACATTTATGAATAGCATGTTGACTGTATACACAATTCTGGGTATCTTACAATTTACTGTTTCTTTCCAATGACAGATGTTAGCCTAACTAACCTCTAGTCTCTGGTCTTTTTTCATAAAATTTTCATAATTATTAGTTACCCTTCAGGCGTTTCATTAACTTTGGTTTTCATATTATTTCACAGTTCGCATATTTCCGAATGGGAATAAAACAAGCAGAGATTGTGAAATCTGGAATATTCCGGGTGTCAATGGAAGAACTGAGGCAGCGCCATATCTTCTTGGAACGGCTGGGGCGTTACCAGACTCCAGACAAAAAGGGACAAACCCAGATTATAAACCCCAAACCAAAGGCCATATTTACCACAACTGAAGATTATTTTCTAGCTAAGGTGGCCATGTCATCTTGGGAAGAATTTGATACATTTAAGAAGCTCCTGAGGCGCGAGGAGATGGAAAAAGAACTTGAGAATCAGGAAGATAGAGGTACATCTGTGGAACAGTCCGACAGTGAGGAGGATGAGGAACTGAGCGACATTGAGGATGAGGAACTGAGCGACATTGAGGACGCGGAACTTTCACATCAAAACCGATTGCATTGTTGATATGCAACTGAAAGATTTGTTGATATTCAATTCCCTGCTCGATTCTATATCCAAAAGCCTGTTTCAATCTGGGGAACTGTGACCAACAGTGGAAATACATTGATAATTGTACAACAAAAAGTAGGTGAGTTGAAGAATATAGATATAGAAGGGTCAATCAGCGAGCTGGGTCCCCTTCTCCAAAAAAATGATTTTTAACTGCTTTAATCTGAAATAAATCCTGTCACCGAGCAACCAAAAAATTAAATGTGACAAAGTCACAAACCAAGTTCTGATCATTGTCAAGAATAGGTGATTCTCATTTTGATACAAGAAAGAACTGAACTCCACTGTCCTTTCATCTAAAAATAACAGCATCAACCCCAACTCTAATTAATTAGCTACAAGGTTGCTTATGGAAGAAGTGATGTATCTGAGTGAATGTATCACATTTGTGCAATTAAAATTGAGGATTGGAGAACCTTGCATACGCATTTATTGCAACTGAGAGGATCACATGAATTTAATCACTAGGAAGAGTACTAGTGAGGTATTGCAGTGATCCTGGTAAAACTTGCTGACATCAACATGAAGAATTTGTGTAAAAAGTGGTAGAGGGAATTCCCCTTCAACGTGATCAGCAGAGGTAGCTGCTTCTATGTGAAGCTGATTGTCCACTCCTTCACTCCATTTTCCTCCTGATCCCATACGCGCACACACAATCCCCAGTTTGAATCATTAATATAGGTTGTACGTCCTAGCACACATTCCAGGTAAAGCAAGCAAGCTGAAAAATGACCCATTTATTCCAGTTCCTGCTGCCCATATTACACAATTCCATATTAATCTTTAATGTCCAAATAGCTGTGCGAATCTGAGGTGCTGTTCCTCCCTATTTGTGCATGATCTCACACCAGCAATGGAGGAGGCCTGTGACAGAAAGGTCACAATGAGAATGGGAAGGAGAGTTAAAAGTAGTGAGCAATCGGGAGATCCAGTAGGCCTTGGCGTAAGTGTTCGACGAAACGGGCAATCCTGATGTAAGCTGTACATTAGCATGATCAAGTACCGTTTCGCCAAGGTATACTGGATCTCCCGGCTGCTAACCACTTTAACTCTCCTTCCCATCCCCATAATGACCTTTCTGCCCTTAAAGCCCCTGTCCCACTTGGGCGACCTAAACAGCAACCTCTGGCGACCTTGCCTGCAATCATGGTCACTGTAAGCTTGCCACGAGGTCACAGGAGGGTTTTGGTCACTCGCCTGGAAAACCTCGAGCTGGATCGACCGAAGCGCGAGCTGCAGCTACAGACCGCACACATACACACACATATCGTGAAGGTGGGGGCCATGGAGAGCGGAGTAGCTCTGTCTGCGAGATGAAGAGGAAGGTAAACGGCTGCCACAGAGCACGGTAAGTCCTTTAGAGAGCGCGGGGGGGGGGGGGGGGAGAGGAGAGAAGGGGAGAGAAGCAACAAGAAGGAGAGAGGAGAGAGAGAGAAGGGACAGAGAAGGGGGGAAAGTGGGGAGGAAAAGGGGAGAGAAGGAATGGAGAGTTTTAAGACGTTTAATAAAGTTTAGCAGACATTTTACCTACCGGTGGGTCTTCTAGGTCGTGAAACTCCAATGAGCCAATCATAATGGCCGGTCAGCGAAGGAGATGGCCTTCGAATGCCTGTAAGTAAATAGCGACCCCACTCCACTGGCTTCGACCAAACGACAACCTATTTTTAGTCTAAGCCGGCTTTAAACACGTTGAATAAAAAGCAGGGACCTCGATGAAGCCTCGACCACGTGGAAACCAATTTCGACGATTACGGAGAGTGACCAAAACCTCCGGCGACCTCATGGAAACCTTGGGTCACGGGCAAGGTCACCAGAGGTTTCCGTTCAGGTTTCTTAAATGGGACAGGGGCTTAAGACTCCTCCATTACCGTGAGGCCACGCACAAATTGGAGGAACAGCACTTCCTATTTCACTTGTGTAGCTTGCAACCCAACAGTATGAACATTGAATTTTAGGTAATTTCTACAAACCCTCCCCCACTTCTTTCACTAAAAGTCCGTTAACCAGCTCCAGTTTGCAATGACGTATCCCACTGGGTTTAGGAGCAACTACTTTCCGACAACCATTCGGTTCTTAAACTAACCTGCACAACTAATCCTACCTTGACAATGGAACACTGCAGCCCATCTCTCACACTGCCATGGATTTTATTTTATTTCTAATTCTAATTATGTTTCTGTACTAATAGATTGTTTTGCAGTCTTTTTGTGTAATTTACGTATACTTTATTTTTGGGCATTTGAGCCTGCGTGTGATGTCGCTGCAGCAGGAAAAGCATTTCAATGTGACTGTACCTCACTGCACTAGTGCATGTGACAGTAAACTTGAACTTGATCACAGTAGCCTGTATCCTGTTCACCACAATTACTTGGTTACTTTCATAAATTTTATTTTTTTAAGTTTTTGAGGGGGCTTATGGCAAACATATATCCACAAAGTAAAATTAAATGCAAAACAGAGGGGAAAAGAGAGTTAGCTCAGCAATGTTTCCATAGCAATGAAATGATTAAAAATCATCAGGAGTGTTATTCATTTGTTGTCAGTTTAGCACATTTTTGTCTCACTGTGAGTCACTGTTGCAATGTAAGGAACAGTAAAAATAGAAACGAATGCTATACAAGCCAAGTATAATTACAGGTACACCATTGATTTTCCAGCACCCTTCATTCCAGAGCCATGCCGGATTATCCATTTTGCCCGACCAACAGATGTCACATAATAATAATTCAATACACCCATAACTCACTAATTATACCCCTCCCATGTCTCCAATGCACCATGGATTGCTAGAAACTTAAATAAAGAACTAACAATTAACTCTTGCAGGACAGAGGCACACGTCCCGAAAAAGCGTACGCCACACGCAATGCTCTCGCAATTTTGTCCACATTAAAGGAGGTGCTGGAAAATCAGTGGCGAACCTGTATATATTATCAATCTTCTGGAAGAGACAGTATAATCAAGAGTTTTTTGTTACAATAAAGACCAAATCCAATATTGTTTTGCATGTGTATACACTTTGTCAGATAATGCAAAGAAACAGTTCATCAGTGGCAACTTTAAAACTAATTGGGAGGCACCAGAGACTGAATAAGGGGATATGGGTTG
Organism: Amblyraja radiata; assembly: GCF_010909765.2. Taxonomy (NCBI): domain Eukaryota; kingdom Metazoa; phylum Chordata; class Chondrichthyes; order Rajiformes; family Rajidae; genus Amblyraja; species Amblyraja radiata. The sequence continues at coordinate 30,259,692 of NC_045968.1, forward strand.
ACATGAAAGGCATTAAATCCCCTGTGCTGCTGAACTCTGAAGGAAGCATGACAGATGCTACCACAGTGTCCAATTTTATCTAGGCTTTTAAAATAACAAATAATTCATGTTGGCAGTCTGACCACATAACCACACGCTGACTGCACAGACCATGATCATTACTCCCAATAGGATAGCTGCATTCATCTAAGGCTCTAAGAGAGTTTCTCCATTTAACTGTCTGCTGTATTTTGAAAAATTATCTTAAAGCCCAGAATTTAACAGATTTGCACCATCTGGCCTTTGATGGCCAGAGTAGCAGCAAGGCTAGATATGGTCTTAAAATGCCCCGGGTCCCAAGGCTAGTTTACAGTTGTATTTACAGAATGCAGGAATGGAAGTAGGACCTGACCAGGTTTGACTGGCCACCCGCAACCATGTTTCAGCCAGTCAGTTCGCAGATAGCTTTGGGCAGCGGATGACCTTCCCAAAGTTGCAATTCTTTAACATTGAAAATTGTTCCAGCCCCAGGAGTATGGGAGATCCCACTTTCCCAGCAGTTACTTCACTCAATGTATTGGAGACCTTACTGTTTCCTACAGCACAACATGCACTTTACCTTGATGTACAACTCAAAAATACAATGTTAAAACTTAAGTGCAAATGCAGCTTCCCTATGTTCTGCTTTGCTGCCCAGGTATGTTTCTATCAGTCCTGGCTATACAAATATTCCAAGAGGTCAGCCTGGAGCTCTGCCGAAGATGGAACTGTGTCCTCATCATTCTTGTATAGATCACGTGAACGTTCAGCTTGGAGGGGGTCTGCAGAAGAAACCTTGTCAGCACTTACTTCACTCTCATTGTCAGCAAACCTCAGAGGGGGAATGAGCAATCTGTGGTCCTCTCCAGCCACAGAACAGTTCACAAATGGCACTAATTGCAAAAAATAGAATGGTTAATTGGTTATTACTGAGTTTACCTCCTTCATTGATATGATAGTCCAATGCATACTGAAAGCATTTACATTAACTTAATTCCTCAAGCAGGAGAATGTACCATTTATAATAATTACTTGTTTCACCTTGTTTGTTTTCAGTGATTGATGAACAAGGAGACCAGGTCCATTTGTACATCAATGTATCCTAATTCATCACCATTTAAATAATATCTACCTTACTGGTATTCCAACCAGAGTGGTTAACTTCACACTTATCCATAGTTTTCTGCATGCCACATATCTACCCACTCATTCGACTTGTCCAAATCATCTGAAACCTCTTTGCATCCTTCTCACAATCTCATCTCTTTTTGTATTGTCAGTAAACCTAGAAACATCCATATTTCTAGGATGTTTATTGCATGTACCTAGGACTCAAGCATCGTACCCTGCATAATGCACGAGTTACCCTCTGCACTCCAAGAAAGCCACATTTATCCTCCGTCAACCAATTTTCAACCCATGCTAATGTTACTCCCAAACCAAATACTTTGCTTTTGTGCACTCAATAGTTATGTGAGACTATTTTTTTTTTTTAATTCTTAAAATCCAAATAAGCACATCCACTGTCTCTTCCACATTTTGCCAATTACATCCTAAGATCACTCCAGTAGCTTTGTCAAATATAATTTCCCTTTCATAAATCTTTGTTGACTTTGTCCAGTCCTATTGATATCACATTCTTTGTGATATTCCAGTAGTTCCCTGCACTTTGTAAGGCTCCACTGTTTTCTCACTCGGTCCTTACTTTTGAATGAAAAATTGTTTCATTTACCACCCTCCTATCGGTAGGAATTATTTAATAATCTATAGAAATCTGGAAATCATAACCAATAATTTTGCTGTTAATTCATGCTGTTAATTTTAATATGCTGCGCGAGTTGCACAGGTGTGCTAATTAGAAATTAATCTCTCCTTTCACGACAACCAGTTAAAACAATATAGTAAAATAATCAAAATGGTTTGCAAGAATAATGTTGCAAGAATAAACTGCTTTCTATCTGTGCAATCAGTTGTCAGGATATGCAATGAGAACCACTGTTCCAAGACCATGCTGGATAAATATTCTAGGAGGTTGAAATAATAAAGAATCGAAAGCTCTTCATGACCTCTTCGTGGCATTAAAATTATTTTGGACTTGCTCCTAACCCACAAAAAAATCTAAGCTTGTCAAGTAGGTTGTTGGGTTTGCTCATTTCATGGCTGCATTTGAAATTACAGGTTTAGCACTCACTTTCTTTGGCGGAGTACACTTCCTCCCAGGTGTAGAGAGCCAGATTGACAGGCTGGGTCACCCATGGGTCCTTCATTAGTTCTTCCAAAGTTAGGCGGAGGCAAGGATCAGGCTGTAGCATAGATGACACCAAGTTCATAAAGTCTACGGAAAAGGAACACAGAAATTGAGCTGGCTCAAAGGGTGGATATTTACATTAAATATAAATATTTACACTTTTGAAGGTTCACATTCAACATTTGTTGCACATTATTGATTGTGTTACTCAGAGATGATGTTGTACTTTATAAAATTTGTATCATATCTGATATTCCATTGGTTATTGTTCAGTATTGCCAATCTTCTTAGGGGTTGCTTACAAGTGGGTCGGAGGAATACTGAGAGGAAATGAATGCTTGCAGATCCTCTAATGAATGGGAGATTGTGCGAGGAACTGAAGAAATGCATAAACAAAGGAGCCTGGACAAAGTTTCCTTAGAAAGATAAATGATGATGAATAATAATTAGGATTCATCAACCAAGTATGACAAGCAGCAGAATTGTCATTCTCAAGGGTTCATTATCACATAAAATAATCAAGTGAAGCTGCATGGTAAGTAATCCCGGATTGTGGAATGTATGCGGGATAGTCCCGGATTCTTGGAATGTATGCGGGATAGTTTTCTAAACCAACATGTAGAGGAACCAACGAGAGAGCAGGCTATTCTAGACTGGGTATTGAGTAATGAGGAAGGGTTAGTTAGCAGTCTTGTTGTGCGTGGCCCCTTGGGCAAGAGTGACCATAATATGGTTGAGTTCTTCATTAGGATGGAGAGTGACATCGTTAATTCAGAAACAAGGGTCCTGAACTTAAAGAAAGGTAACTTTGAGGGTATGAGACGTGAATTGGCCAAGATAGACTGGCGATTGATTCTTAATGGGTTGACAGTGGATATGCAATGGAAGGCATTTAAAGACTGCATGGATGAACTACAACAATTGTTCATCCCAGTTTGGCAAAAAAATAAATCAGGGAAGGTAGTGCATCCGTGGATAACAAGGGAAATCAGGGATAGTATCAAAACAAAAGATGAAGCATACAAATTAGCCAGAAAAAGCAGCCTACCAGAGGACTGGGAGAAATTCAGAGACCAGCAGAGGAGGACAAAGGGCTTAATTAGGAAAGGGAAAATAGATTATGAAAGAAAACTGGCAGGGAACATAAAAACTGACTGCAAAAGCTTTTATAGATATGTGAAGAGAAAAAGATTAGTTAAAACAAATGTAGGTCCCTTGCAGTCAGAAACGGGTGAATTGATCATGGGGAACAAGGACATGGCAGACCAATTGAATAACTACTTTGGTTCTGTCTTCACTAAGGAAGACATAAAAAATCTGCCGGAAATAGCAGGTGACCCGGGGGTCAAATGAGATGGAAGAACTGAGTGAAATCCAGGTTAGCCGGGAAGTGGTGTTAGGTAAATTGAATGGATTAAAGGCCGATAAATCCCCAGGGCCAGATAGGCTGCATCCCAGAGTACTTAAGGAAGTAGCCCCAGAAATAGTGGATGCATTAGTGATAATTTTTCAAAACTCTTTAGATTCTGGAGTAGTTCCTGAGGATTGGAGGGTAGCTAATGTAACACCACTTTTTAAAAAGGGAGGGAGAGAGAAAACGGGGAATTACAGACCAGTTAGTCTAACGTCGGTAGTGGGGAAACTGCTAGAATCAGTTATTAAAGATGGGATAGCAGCACATTTGGAAAGTGGTGAAATCATTGGACAAAGTCAGCATGGATTTATGAAGGGTAAATCATGTCTGACGAATCTTATAGAATTTTTCGAGGATGTAACTAGTAGAGTGGATAAAGGAGAACCATTGGATGTGTTATATCTAGACTTTCAGAAGGCTTTCGACAAGGTCCCACATAAGAGATTAGTATACAAACTTAAAGCACACGGTATTGGGGGTTCAGTATTGATGTGGATAGAGAACTGGTCGGCAGACAGGAAGCAAAGAGTAGGAGTAAACGGGTCCTTTTCACAATGGCAGGCAGTGACTAGTGAGGTACCGCAAGGCTCAGTTCTGGGACCCCAGCTATTTACGATATATATTAATGATTTGGACGAGGGAATTGAATGCAACATCTCCAAGTTTGCGGATGACACGAAGCTGGGGGGCAGTGTTAGCTGTGAGGAGGATGCTAGGAGGCTGCAAGGTAACTTGGATAGGCTGGGTGAGTGGGCAATGCATGGCAGATGCAGTATAATGTGGATAAATGTGAGGTTATCCACTTTGGTGGCAAAAACAGGAAAGTAGATTATTATCTGAATGGTGGCCGATTAGGAAAGGGGGAGATGCAACGAGACCTGGGTGTCATGGTACACCAGTCATTAAAAGTAGGCATGCAGGTGCAGCAGGCAGTGAAGAAGGCGAATGGTATGTTAGCATTCATAGCAAAAGGATTTGAGTATAGGAGCAGGGAGGTTCTACTGCAGTTGGTGAGACCACACCTGGAGTATTGTGTACAGTTTTGGTCTCCTAATCTGAGGAAAGACATTCTTGCCATAGAGGGAGTACAGAGAAGGTTCACCAGACTGATTCCTGGGATGTCAGGACTTTCATACGAAGAAAGACTGGATAGACTCGGTTTGTACTCGCTAGAATTTAGAAGATTGAGGGGGGATCTTATAGAAACTTACAAAATTCTTAAGGGGTTGGACAGGCTAGATGCAGGAAGATTGTTCCCGAGATTGGGGAAGTCCAGAACAAGGGGTCACAGTTTAAGGATAAGGGGGAAATCTTTTAGGACCGAGATGAGGAAACTTTTTTCACACAGAGTGGTGAATCTCTGGAATTCTCTGCCGCAGAAGGTAGTTGAGGCCAGTTAATTGGCAATATTTAAGAGGGAGTTAGATGTGGCCCTTGTGGCTAAAGGGATCAGGGGGTATGGAGAGAAGGCAGGTACAGGATACTGAGTTGGATGATCAGCCATGATCATATTGAATGGCGGTGCAGGCTCGAAGGGCTGAATGGCCTACTCCTGCACCTATTTTCTATGTTTCCATGTTTCTATGAAACGTTGCCTATTTCCTTCGCTCCATAGATGCTGCTGCACCTGCTGAGTTTCTCCGGCATTTTTGTGTACCTTCGATTTTCCAGCATTTGCAGTTCCTTCTTAAACACAATGAATTAGAATTAGAATTAGATTCCTTTATTGTCATTCAGACCTTTCGGTCTGAACGAAATTATGTTGCCTGCAGTCATACACAGAACCAATAAAAACAAAACATACAATAAACACAAATTAAACATCCACCACAGTGAGTTCACCAAGCACATCCTCACTGTGATGGAGGCAAAGTCTTAGTCTCCGTCTCTTCCCTCCTTGTTCTCCCTCTGCGCTGAGGTGATCGATCCAGGCCGGAGATGCCGCCCTCCAGTCCAGCAGGCCTCCGTGGTGATGTCGTCGCCGCCGAAAGCTGGAACGTCGTCTCCGCTCCGAGACGGCCCGCCCCAGCTCCAGGCCGCCGCACCAGCCCCGGGTCCCGCAGTCTCCGCTCCGGGCCGCTGCCCCAGCTCCCGCAGTCTCAGCTCCAGGCCGCTACCCCAGCTCCGGGCCGCTGCCCCAGCTCCGGGCCGCTGCCCCAGCTCCGGGTCCCGCAGTCTCAGCTCCGAGCCCCACTGCATCAGCTCCAGGCCGCCGCCGAAAGCCAGAACGCCGCACCAGCAAGTCGGGCCACCGCTGCCTCAGCCCCGAAGACGGCCAGCCTCTCGTTGGTGAGTCTTGGCTGGCTCTGCCTCCGGAGCCTCGAGGTCGGTCGCAGGCTGGAGGCCGCCAGCTCCGCCATTAGGCCTCAGCGCAGACGGAGGCAGAGAAGGGGGATACGACACGAAAAAGTCGCATTCCCCCGAAGGAAGAGACAGAGAACATGTTTCACCCCCCCCCCCCTCTAACACAACCCAACAAACTAAACTTAACCAAACCAAGACAAAAAAATAACAGAAAAAAGTAAAAACAGACGGACTGCAGGCGAGCCGCAGCTGTTAACAGCGCCGCCACTTCCGGAAGTAATCCCAACTATTAAGGTGCTAGTCAAGTGAGAAAACTCTTGAGAAAACTAGCAAGAGAGAGACGACTACACACAGAATGTGGATAGTAAAAAATTATAGGGATAGATATCCATTTGCATAGAACTATTTATTGAATGGCACAATTTAATGGGTACATCATGGAGAATTGATTTTATTTACAGGGAAAATAAAAAAAACAATATTTCCAAGCAATAGAAAAACATCCAAAATTAAAGCAAAATGCAATGATACCAGAAATCTGAATAGACAATAGACAATAGGTGCAGGAGTAGGCCATTCGGCCCTTCGAGCCAGCACCGCCATTCAATGTGATCATGGCTGATCATCCCCAATCAGTACCCCGTCCCTGCCTTTTCCCCATATCCCCTGACTCCGCTATCTTTAAGAGCCCTATCCAGCTCTCTCATGAAAGCATCCAGAGAATCTGCCTCCACCGTCCTGAGGCAGAGAATTCCACACAACCCTCTGTGAGAAAAAGTGTTTCCTCGTCTCCGTTCTAAATGGCTTACTCCTTATTCTTAAACCGTGGCCCCTGGTTCTGGACTCCCCCAACATCGGGAACATGTTTCCTGCCTCCAGCGTGTCCAAACCCTTAACAATCTTATATGTTTCAATAAGATACCCGCTCATCCTTCTAAACTCCAGAGTGTACAAGCCCAGCTGCTTCATTCTCTCAGTATATGACAGTCCCGCCATCCTGGGAATTAACCTTGTAAACCTACGCTGCACTCCCTCAATAGCAAGATTGTCCTTCCTCAAATTAGGGGACCAAAACTGCACACAATATTCCAGGTGTGGTCTCACTAGGACTCCGTACAACTGCATAAGGACCTCTTTGCTGCTATACTCGACTCCTCTTGTTATAAAGGCCAACATGCCAATCGCTTTCATCACTGCCTGCTGTACTTGCATGCTTACTTTCATAGACTGATGAACAAGGACCCCCCCAGATCCCGCTGTACTTCCCCTTTTCCAAATTGACGCCATTTGTACTTCCGGTGGCGTGTTGTACTTCCGGTGGCGCTGGTGCCAGCTGCCTCCACCTTCAGCCTTTTAGTTTTTTCGTTTTTTTTGTTATGTTGAAGTGTGTTTTTTATGTTTTTTTAAAATGTTTTAATGTGGGGGAAGAGGGTACGGTAAGGGGGATACCGTCCTTCAGTCACTTCCTGGAGAGGACGCGACTATTATTCGAGTCGCGTCCTCGCCCCCCCCAGCGGCCTACCTACTGGATTGGCGCGGCCTTGCCTGCCTGGACCGACCAGAGCTCCAGCAGCGGCAGGACAGCGCTGATACATCGCGGGGCTGGCGATGCCTTACCGGGGATCGCCGTCTGGAGCCCGGAGTGCTGGGCCTGCGGCACCGACATCCTGGAGCTGTGGTTCGCGGAGCTCCCAACGCGGGCGGCGCTGACAAACATCGTGGGGTCCTGCGACTCTGCCCGGCTCGGGAGCTGCGGACTCCGGTGGGAGGCGGCTGATCGGGAGGTCCGGGCCGCTGAGGAGGATTTTCACCGTCGGGGTTCGGCGTCGGCGTTCCATCAGCCCGGCGAGAGGGCCTGAGCATCGGGCCGCCCGGGGTGGCGACTGCGGGTGCTCGGAAGGCCCCGACCACGGGTGAACATCTGGGAAGATCGGAGGGGAGGCTGGCTGGACTATGGTGCCTTCCTCACCAACTTTCTGTGTTTGTGCTTTTTTTTAAATTCTATTTTATTTTTAATATGTTTTATTATTTATTATTTATTTATTTTTATGATACTGACTGTAAAGGGAAATTCATTTCGTTGTTTCTAATTGAGACAATGACAATAAATTTGAATACAATACATTTAAATAGTAATCTGCCTTCCTGTTTTTGCTACCAAAGTGGATAACCTCACATTTCTCCACATTAAACGTCATCTGCCATGAATCCGCCCACTCCCCCAACCTGTCCAAGTCACCCTGCATTCTCATAGCATCCTCCTCACAGTTCACACTGCCACGCAGCTTTGTGTCATCTGCAAATTTGCTTATGTTACTTTGAATCCCTTCAATCAAATTATTGATGTATATTGTAAATAGCTGCGGTCCCAGCACTGAGCCTTGCAGTACCCCACTAGTCACTGCCTGCCATTCTGAAAGGGACCCGTTAATCCCCACTCTCTGTTTCCTGTCTGCCAACCAATTTTCTATCCATGTCAGCACTCCACCCCCAATACCATGTGTCCTAATTTTGCCCACTAATCTCCTATGTGGGACCTTATCAAATGCTTTCTGAAAGTCCAGGTACACTACATCCACTGGCTCTCCCTTGTCCATTTTCCTAGTTACATCTTCAAAAATTCCAGAAGATTAGTCAAGCATGATTTCCCCATCGTAAATCCATGCTGACTCGGACCGATCCTGCTACTGCTATCCAAATGTTCGGCTATTTCATCTTTTATAATTGACTCCAGCATCTTCCCCACCACCGATGTCAGGCGAACTGGTCTATAATTCTCTGTTTTCTCTCTCCAGCCTTTCTTAAAAAGTGGGATAACATTAGCTACCCTCCAATCCACAGGAACTGATCCCGAGTCTTTAGAACATTGGAAAAGTATCACAAATGCATCCACAATTTCTAGAGCCACTTCCTTAAGTACCCTGGAAACAAATAATAAATAGGTGGAAGTACAGGTTATGAAGCAATAGCCATTCCATTCTCCCACTATAAATACTCCCACTATATTTATTATTCCAACATGTTTACTACCGAGTTTAATCTCAGGAACAACGATCAGAACAATTCACAGCTTCAATTCCTTCTGGATTATAAATGGCTATATCTGTGCTAGTTTATTAGAAATGTAAAAGTTATTTTACCATTGGAGGATTGAAAAGGTGGTTTTAGGACAGCTGCTACTGTCTCTTCTACATCACTGAATGGGTTCTCTGCAAAGACCAGGGTATACAATGTCACTCCCAGGGACCATATCTCCAACTCAGATCCAGAATACCTGAAAACAGATAGAGAAGATAGAACATGAAAATGATTTAACAGCGAGGAAAATGCCACAGCTTCAAATTTAGAAACGTTCCAATACAGAAGAAACTCTTAACTAGCCAATGGATAGCAACATAGTTTTTAGCAAATCCCTCACAACATGAAGGCATGATTTAGAGTATACAATGCACATGAGAGTACCAATCCTGTTCTCTCCTGCACATGCAGATATATGGAATTCTTCAAAATATGCTTTCAATGTACTTGAGAACCTACTGCAATAGGTATCAACTGCATTGTACAAGGATATATATATATGGATTTTACATGGATATTGTCGCAAAGTAAAAGTGCGCCATTCCACTTCACCGTTGAATAAAAATCAGGGCAGTCTCTTAACCCTGCATTACCTTCCTGCATTCATCGCATGTCTTTCATCTTCCAATATCCAAAAAAACATGAACCTTTGCTAGTGATTACTACCCAACGACTCTCTATCCTCTTAATGAAGATTATTTTAAGCATCTCAATCCTTAATGGCCAAACCTGCACTTTGAGACAATGACCTCTGGTTCCAGACACCTCAGAGAGAGTTACAGAGCTGTACATAGAAACATAGAAAAATAGGTGCAAGAATAGGCCATTCAGCCCTTCGAGCCAGCACCACCATTCGATATGATCATGGCTGATCATTAAAATCAGTACCCCGTTCCTGCTTTTCCCCCCATATCCCTTGATCCCTTTAGCCCTAAGAGCTAAATCTAACTCTCTCTTGAAAACATCTAGTGAATTGGCCTCCACTGCCTTCTGTGGCAGAGAGTTCCACGGATTCACAACTCTCTGGATGAAGAGGTTTTTCCTCATCTTAGTCCTAAATGGCCTACCCCTTATTCTTAAACTGTGACCGCTGGTTCTGGACCCCCAACATCGGGATCAATTTTCCTGCATCTAGCTTGTCCAATCCTTTAAGAATTTTATATGTTTCTATAAGATCACCTCTCATCCTTCTAAATCCTTCTAAATTCCAGTGAATACAAGCCCAGTTGACCCATTCTTTCATATGACAGTCCCGCCATCCCGGGAATTAGCCTGGTGAACCTACGCTGCATTCCCTCAATAGCAATAATGTCCTTCCGCAAATTAGGAGACCAAAATTGCACACAATACTCCAGGTGCGGTCTCACCAGGGCCTTGTACAACCTCCTTGTTCCTAAATACAACTGCAATAGGACCTCCTTCCAACGTCATGGAAACAAGCCATTCGGCCTGCCTTGTCCATGATCAAGTTAGTATACTGTTCCATTTGCCTGTATTTGGCCTATAACCCTCTAAACCCTTCCTATCCATATATGTATCTTGAAATTTGTAATTGAATCTGCTTCCGTAGCTAGCTTTTACAGCTCATTCCAGATACAGAGTTCTCTCCAAGTTAAAAGGTTGCCTCCGAGGTCCCTTGTAACGTCCTCCTTTCTCACCTTAAGCCTTTGCCCTCTAGTTTTAGAATCCTCTACCCTGGTAGAGTTTATCCAACCTCTCCCTATACCTTGAGCCAGCTGAATCTCTTACGCACTTTTTCCAACTTAATGTCATCCTTCCTATAGCTGGACAGCTAGAACTATGCATAGTACTCCAAGTGTAATCTCACCTCGCCATGTGAAGATTGTCGCATAACTTGCCAAGTTCTGTACTCAATACCGTTCCCAATGAAGGCTAGCGTGCTGAATGCCTTCTTTACTACATTGTCCAACTGACTTGCCACTTTTTGGTAACACAATGCCCCCAAGATTTCTTGGTTTTGCAACACACTCCAGGGCTCCCTTTCCAACTGATCTAGATTCTGTTGCAGACTTAGATATCCTTCCTCAATGTCTACTATACCGCCTATTTTTAGTGTCAACTGCTAATTTGCCATCAATGTTAACAACATTGTCATATACATTAACTATTTTTTTGACAAACAGAAACAGACCCAGCACAAACCTTCAGCACTCTACTGGTCACACGCCTCTAATCTGATAGACAACCCTGTACAACTATCCTTTGACTCCTTTCCCCAATCCAACTTTGAATCCAATTAGTAAGCTCACCTTGGATACCATGTGATCTAACCTTCCAGAGTAGCTTACTATATGGGACCTTGTCAAAGGCATATTCTCTTTTTAGTTTAGTTTGTCACATGTACTGAAGTACAGTGAAAAGCTTTTTTGTTTCGTGTTACCCAGTCAACAGAAAGGCTATACATGATTACAAACAAGCCGTCTACACTGTACAGATACAGGATAAAGGGAATAATGTTTAGTGTAAAATATAGTCCAGTAAAATCAGATTAAAGATAGTTCGAAGGTTTCCAATCGACCCAAATGTCATCTATTGCTTTTCGCCAGAGATGCTGCCTGACCCGCTGAGCTACTTCAGATTTGTGTGCCTAGGTCAGGCAGCATTTCTGGAGAACATGGATAGGTCACCTTTTAGTTTATTTTTTTGTATCTCTAAACTAAAAGGTGTCATTTCAGGTCGAGACACTTAGAAACATAGAAAATAGGTACAGGAGGAGGCCATTTGGCTCTTCGAGCCTGCACCGCCATTCATAGTGATCATGGCTGAGCATCCACAATCAGTAACCCGTGCCTGCCTTCTCCCCAAATCCCATGATTACGCTAGACCCTGGAGCTCTGTCTAACTCTCTTTTAAAATCATCCAGAGAATTGGCCTCTACTGCCTTCTGTAGCAGAGAATTCCACAAATTCACAGCTTTGGGTAAAAAAGTTTTTTCTCATCTCAGTTTTAAATGGCCTCCCTTTTATTCTTAGACTGTGGTCCCTGGTTCTGGACTCCCCCAACACTGGGAACATTTTTCCTGCATCTAGCTTGTCCAGTCCTTTTATAAGTTTCTATAAGATCTCCTCTCATCCTTCTAAATTCCATTGAATACAAGCCCAGTCTTTCCAATATTTCCTTATATGACAGTCCCGCCATCCCAGGGATTAACTTTGTGAATCTGCGCAGCACTGCCTCAGTAGAAAGGATGTCCTTCCTCAAATTAGGAGACCAAAACTGCACACAATACTCCAGATGTGGTGTATCCGGGGGCCCTGTACAACTGTAGAAGGACCTCTTTACTCCTATACTCAAATCCTCTCGTTATGAAGGCCAACATGCCATTAGTTCTTTTCACTGCTTGCAGTACCTGCATGTTTATTTTCATTTGTTCTGAGTCAATGTGGGGGGGGGGGGGGGCGCAGGAGAAGAAAGCTGGAAAAGAGAAGCAGGTCAAAGCGTAGCAGTTAAAAGGTGGACATAGGCAAGGGGGTTTGAGCCATTGTGAGAGCCATTAATGTCTATACCAAAGGATACCACAAGCCAGATCCTTTCTATAACAAGCACAACCTTGTAGGCAAGAGTAGGAACCATGGATTATACCCCAAAACAGGACATTTAAAAGCTTCATATTTTAATACTTACGGGTTTCCCATCAGTACCTCTGGAGAGCAGTATTCAATTGTTCCATAAAATGTACGGAAAACTTTCCCAGGCTCCAAGTTCACAGCTGAACCAAAGTCAATAAGCTTAACAGTGAAATCCTCGTCAATAATCACGTTCTCGTCCTTGATATCCCGGTGCAGAATGCATTTACTGTGTAGATAATCCACAGCGGCCACAATCTGCAATACAAAGGCCCACACAAATCTCAGTGTATACTTGCTACGTTAAAGGCAAAACCAAGTATTTGATCAAAATATGGGAGAGAACGCACAAGTATCTACTGAGGAACCAAGATTAGCGAGGAAGACATAAATTATATAGAGAACATTTGTAGCGGCGGTTTTTACAACGTTCTCAAAATCCAATTTCGATTGCCAATAATTTGTCGGGTATGATTAGAAAAGTAGTCTCACGCACTCCACCACACATTCGAAACAGCAAAGATGAATCTACCAGAAGTAGTCTCTTGATTAATGAAATAGACAGGTACGTCAGTTCTTTAAATAAGGTAAATTTAAATGGATAGATTTCAACTTCTCCATCACAGAATATCAATGCCAAATGTTTTAATTTCAGTTGAGGCTATTGCTCTCTACTTACAAGGAACACCAACCAATTTCCTCAACAACTCCATAAAGTTCACCAACTGCCCAATGGAAAAAACATGATTTTCATAACTTTGTTCCATCTTCATCAAATTCATCATCAAATTCCCAGGTTCCGGCCTTATACAGATCATGACGCTCAAGCTGTTCTTTGTCACCTTGCCAATGTCCTCCTCTTTATTGTTAAGCCTTTTTCTCCCACAGTAAATTCATTATTGTATCCCCTACCCTTGAAATATCCCCTTTTTATCAACACAGCAACTACCACTCAGTTCTGAGAGTTTCAGGTCTACAGGACTCCTGGAGAACACCCCTCAACCCTAGCCCAGCTTGAAGGGAGAGGTTTTGACAATGGCACTTCAGAGGTGAATTGTGCTCTTGGTGTAATTTGTGCTTGCTTTAGCACTGAGGAGGAAGTATTGATCGTCTTTTATCAACCAGGCCTTACATGCTGAATGGAGGCAAAGATTGCTTCATGACAAAAAATGCCAAATCAAACTGAACGCTGCAATCAACATCCTATAGCCCCACTTCTGATAGCGTCGAAGGTCACGAATGAAGCCAGCTAATTTATAATACTGGTCTGAAGAAGTTTCACAGTAATTTACTGGGATTGAGATGATTAGCATTCAAAGAGCTTTCTTTGGCAAAAGGAGAAACCCTGGGGGGGCAGTCCTTGATTCCACAGTCAGAAATCACTCTTAACCTGGCTCTTGAAATCATAACTTTTATCCATGTTGAAGCCAAAGTTATATTCATCTAGGATAATACATTACATTCAACTGTGGATCATCTCGGCAATATGCACACCTACGTCAGGATGCTATTCATTGACTACAGCTCAGCCTTCAACACCATGATACTGAGTAAACTCATCCCTTAACTCCTGTTTGAACCCAGTTTGAAGAAGGGTCTCGACCTGAAACGTCACTTATTCCTTCACTCCATAGATGCTGCCTCACCGGCTGAGTTTCTCCAGCATTTTTGTCTACCTTAACTTCTGGATCTCGGCTTCGGAGCCTTCATCTGAAACCGACTTCTGATTTCCTGACATAGTCGATTAGAATTGATCATGACATTCCCGAGGTGCTGGCATGGCGGAGGTCTTCCTGTGGCCTGCCCGAAGACTCGTCAGTCGGCGCAACTGGGAACCCACCCAAAGGCTCATCCGACGGCAGGACCCATCCGAAGGCTCATCAGACGGCAGGACCCACCTGAAGGCTCGTTGATCGGCTTAACCGGGAGGGAGCTGGAGACATCGGAAATGAGAAGCAAGGGCCGGTAGGAGGGCGAACCAGGGTAATGCCTCCATCACCTTCAAGGTTGGCTGCAAGAGGTGTCCCTGGGACACAAAGATGGCCGGGTGAGGAGATGGATGTCGGTTTGCGGAAACTGCTCCAATACATCGAGCGCACTGGCCAATCGGACTTTGGACTTGGTGCCAAAACAGGGTGGCACCCGCATGGAGAATATATGCAAAAAGAAATTCACTGTGCAGTTGCATACGTGACAAATAAAGAACCATTGACAACATTTCCTAAAAAACAGATTGTGTCTCTGTTCAAGGACGAACAGAGCTCAAACAGAGACACACATAAACCTAAAATAGGGTGATTCATTGGAATAGTTATATTTGATATTAAGCCCCAAGGGCTATAATATGCACGGACTGATTGGTTTTCTTTGAAACAATACAGGGGGCCAAAGACAGAGAGGTCTGAGTGGGAGAATTAATGTGTGAGAAGCAACTCGTAGCTAAGGGTTGCCTTTGACTTCCAGACTGAATAGACAGCACAATGTCAGAATTGGTGATCATCATTATTGTATATTGTACTAATAGATATTACATAAAACATCAGGAAAATAGTAACACTGGTCATTGATCTAATGTATATTTTTCTTATTACCTGTCTAAATATGAAGCTGGATAAGGGCTCATCCAAGTCTGGCTGCTGGTCAATGAATTCAAAGAGATCCAGACCAGTTCCATGTTTCTCCATTACAAGTTGAAAGAAATCCGGGTTCTCAAACACATCAAGTACCTGTAGAGATTATAACACACTTGAATTTGCAGCTCTCTTTTAATAATTCTGGGAAGAATCAACACAAATAAATGAACTATCAGATCCATGAAGCATAGACTTATGCTTTTTGTTCCAATTATGCCTCAATACAATATTAAGCAACTGATAAAAGGCTAGCCCATCCTCAGTTTAATTAACAAGTTTGCACACTGTGATCAACATCCAAGTAATGCAAGAACACTCAGCTTCCAATAATAAACATTAATATCAGCACTCATTTATAGTAGGGAAAGTAACACAGCTTATGAACATTTGACAATTCCATAAGCAACATGTCACGCAGGAACATAAAGAGATTATCTATTGTCATGAAAGAGATTGTAGGCTATGTGGCAACATGATCAGTGCCCTTCACCAGAAGGAACCCTCTCTAGCCTTATATAGTATTATATTCTGATGCTCACCAGTATAAACCTGGTGCAGATACCCAAGCTAAAACAGTGAAACATAAAAAGGTTGAAACAGGAAAAAACGTGACTGACCTTGATTATGTTGGGATGGTTGAGTCGAGCAAGGATTGCGATCTCCTGACTTACTCTGCCCAGGTCCGCATCATCAACCCAACAGTCTTCAACAATCTTGCCCTTACGAATAAATTTCACCACAACCTGAAGATACAAAACAAGCATACCTGTAACATACAATCGCTAAGATGCCCAAGTATTTTAAAATAAATTAGCAGTCATTGCTGGTTGCTAACTGGGCTGTAAATGTCTTGTTGGCATGTTCTTTGTATCTTGGAGATGCTGTTAGATTTGGAAAGCATAAGAACAGAGGCATATAATATGATTAGTTTCCAAGAAGTTACTCACTTCTGAGTCATCTCTTTGCATTTATTTAGGGCAACATTCGAAAGGCCTTTGGATAGATGCAGGATACTGAACATCTCGAAAGGTGCAAGGAGGGGTGATATTTGACAACAATGGGCAATTAAATGGGTTGTAGCTTTAAGTTTCTAGTGACCATCTGCACAATCAAGCTCGGCCAGATGGAAGATGACAATAGATGATAATAGATGACAACTGAACTTCAAGAGAAGACATCCTGCTCAATTAAGCAACAGGATTGAGGAATGTGGCACATTGGTACAGCTGTTAGAGCTGCTGCCTCACAGTACCAGAGACCTGGGTTCTATCCTGACTTTGGGTGTTGTCTGTGTCAATTTTGCACATTCTACCTGTGACTGCTAGGGTTTCCTCTGCGTGCACCGGTCCCCTCCCACATCACAGAGATGTGCGAGTTTGCAGGTTAATTGGCCACTGTAAAATTACCCACATGCATAGGGAGTGCGTGTGAAAGTGGGATAACATTGAATTAGCGATTGATGATCAGCATGGACTCAATGGGCTGAAGGACCCATTTTCATGCTGTTCTCTAAAGTAAAGCAACCTTTAATATCTATTAAATCAGCAAATACCAGCTCTGGAACCTTTTTGATCTGGAAGGTACTGCTACTACACCATAGCTCCTTTAACAAGTTGATGTATCACAATTTTTGAAGAGAACAAATAATCCATTTGGCCAGATCTATTTCTTAATAAATACCTGTACTATTGTTTAAAAGTTCACAATGGATTAGAACTACATGGTTGCTAAAGTTAACTGGATTCTATGACAAGTTTTCAAATAATCTAATCAAATGTTCATGAAATTAAGAAACAAAGAAGTTGGTTATTCAACCCAACAGGTATTTGAAAGGTAATTAATTTAAATTTCTTCATCACCCGACAAATTATTTGCTTCAAAGCATATATCCATTTTATTTCTGAAACTTACTACTGAATCTATTTTTCCCCACTCATCCAGATTTTAAAATCATACTATGAACTAACCTCTGGATTTTCTGAAAAATAAACTTATATGTGCATATTACATAATTATTTTAAATTATTCAGTAGGATTACTGATTGGCTCAAAGGGTATTTTATTGTCACGTGTACCAATTAAGGTACAGTGATACCTGATTTACCATACAGCCATACTAAAAAAAGCAACAAGACACACAACTACATAAAAGTTAACATAAGCATTCTCCACAGCGGATTCCCCGCATTCCTCACTGTGATGGAAGGCAATAATGTTTAATCTTCTTCACTCTTTATTCTTTATATGGGGCAGTTGAACCATCCGCAGTCAGGGCAATCGAAGCTCCCGCAGCCGGCGATCGAAGCCCCCGCAATCGTAGCGGTCTGGAGCACCCGAAGTCACGAGCTCCACAATGTTAAGTCTGCAGGCTCCCGCAGTTGGAGCTCTGAGGTCAATCCCCAGCAAGAGGCCGCCAGCTCCTCGATGTTAGGCCGCAGTGCAGACGGAGTTACGATACGGAAAAAAATCGCATCTCCATCGAGGTAAAATATTTTTTTAAGTTTCCCCCACCACCACCACATAAAACAGCTAAAGAACACTAAAACATACATTTAACATATACTAAAAAACAACGAAGAAGAAAAGAATGAGACAGATTGTTGGCGAGGCAGCCACTGCTTGTTGCGAATATGCTCCTTTTGCATGACTGAAAAGAACAAAACAATAAAATAAGTGAGCTTTACGTATACGAGTCAGCGATGAAGCTCTGTGCATACCTCTTTATTGCTAAATTTTTGATGTGCTGTCCACACAAAACCAAAAGCTCCCTTCCCTAGTGGGCTGACTGTGGTATAAAACTCAGAGTATTCTCCTTCACAAGCTTTCGCCATCTCCAAATCTTCTGAATACGTTAAACCATGTAACTTTGCGGTTTCCATTATAACCTGAAAAAAAAAGAACAACCTACAATTCAAGTACAACACCTTATAGCATAAACAGACTACTCTAAAAAGTATTCTTGATTCGAAGAACAGAGACACTTAACCCCCACATTGAGGTTGTAGTTTATAATTCCAGAGATTGAAACTTCAGCTCAGCTTGAAGGTGAGAGGGGCAAAATGTAAAGGAGATGATGTGCATGGCAAGTTTTTTTTTTAATACAGAGGGTGGCAATAGGTGACGTTTTAGGTGGGGATCTTTCTTCAGTTCGAGTTACTCCAGCACTTTGCGTCTACCTTGGGTAATATATAATTAGGTATAAAGCAATTTTGATTCTGTCACAATAATGTTACATATGTGACAGCTACATGCTGATCCACAACTGCTCAATACACGCACTATGTTGTATGAACCTGAAGCCTTTAGAACTACCTGCACCAGCTTCAATATTTAGTGATGTTTCATTACTTCCTCATAAGCTCCATTCACAACAGCCTTGATGTGTATCATGGACTAAAATCAAAATAAATCAGTTGTATTCACTTGACTAACCTCTCCCAAGCTGATAGAGTGCGCTGCAGATAGGGAAGTGCTGTTTAGAGTAGACAATAAAAGATTCTTCAGCCCAGCCTCTCTCCGACTCTGAGCATGATTCCGCACTACCCACACACAATACAATTTTCCTCCATCTCGCAACTGTAGACACTTGACCTGAAACACTATGCCTGGGGCAAAAAGATGGCGATTACACATAACATTCAGATTCTTGAAGTCACTCAATATCATCTTATTCCATAGTTTGTTCTTCTATCAATCATAAACATACATATCCAACACAGTAACCTAGGAAAGATTCAAATGCAGTATCCAGTGTGGTATGCATTAATTTGTCAGATTTTAACATAATTGGAACAATCACACATTTCTCACAATCACCCTGATCCTTTCCCCTCCCCTCCCCACCCCCGGGACTTGCGATCGCCCGCCGCGGGCTTTAACATCGGGAGAAGAATGGAACACAGGGGAGAGACAAGACTTTGCCTTCCATCACAGCGAGGAGGAGATTCACTGTGATGGATGTTTGTGTAAATTGTGTTAATTGTGTGTCTTGGTTCTTTTCTTGTTGTATGACTGCAGAAACCAAATTTCATTTGAACTTCTTTTGAGGTTCAAATGACAATAAAATTGTATTGTATTGTACTCAACTCCACGGCCTTCTCAACTGGCAGGATAAGGCCCAATACAAACCAGAGGAACACCTCATATTCTGCCAAAGTAATCGGCACCCCAATGGTATGAACATTGAAATTGCCAATTTCAGATAACCCTTGCCTCCTGTGCTCCTATTCCCCTTTCCTTCCAATCTTCTTCTGGCTCTCCCATTTTTTCTCCTTTCCCCATACACCCCACCCATCAACTATTTTCTTCCGCTCCCCCTACTAGTTCCATACTACCCACACATTTCATCGACCAGATTCCTCCCCCATCTGCCCTTTACCTCTTCCCCTAATGGTTACCGTTATCACCTTCCTTACTTTTGAGATTCCTGCTTATCACCATCCAAAAGCTGTCTTCACCCTCCCCCACCTGGTTCCATCTGCCCTTTTCCTTATGTTTGCATCTATCAGCCTCCTGCTTTTACTTATGAACACCATTGTTCCCCCATCTGCCAGTTATCCTTCATCCTCCTCAGTTTGCCAGTTATCCTTCATCCTCCTCAGTTTGCCTGTCACCTCATGACTCTCCCCACTCCCTGCCCTATTTATCCCAACTATCTTCCTCCTCTGTCCTGGTGCAGGGCCTTAACCTGAAACATTGACATTCCATTCCCCCACAAATGCTAACCCAGCCTCTGACTTCAGAGTTGATTTTTTGATTTTTCCTCCAGATTCCAACATCTTTAGTGTCTCTTGGAACTGTAATATGGCAATTTATGTGATGCTAAACTTTGCTCAAACCTCTCATGTCAATATAATTCCCTTATTTAACAAAATAGAAAAAACACAATATCACCAGAGTATTCTAATACCCGAGTGGATATGGCATTTCAAGGGTTGGTATTTATTGCAATTATTTAACAATGGGACCAAACAATAAATCTACTAATGCAAAAAAACACTTTAATTTTCATTTTAGCTATGTACCATATGACATTAAAATTACTTACATAGTCTGGAACCATCCCTGTGATAGCAGTTACCAGTATAGTTCCCCTCATTAATTTCACAATTGGGCTTTAAAGAACTATCTGTGCTCAAGTATTTATGGGACTTTGGTGTTGATGTAACATGTCCTTCCAGTTCATCCTTACTTCCCATAATTTCCAGACAAGGACTCTGCCGCACTGAGTGTTCACTGGCACTTATTTCACTATTACGCAGATGACCCTTGCTGTAAATTAATCCTTCAGACAGAATATCAGTAATCCTTGGACAAACAGAGAATTGTTCTGGTGCTCCTACACAGTGGCTGGTTATTTCTGTACTTTGGTAACTGCAAGTAGATGTATTAATTTCTTTCACAGCAGCTATCTTACTTTGCTCAGATTCTGATTCAAGGTCTGAATCAATCACATAAGGTGATGGAGTCCTGAGAAGCTCTGAGGTCGTGCAAGAAGTGCCAGACTGATCTACAGAAATAAGTTCTGAATCGCTGCTGAGCTCCAGATCCTTAAGACCATACAGAATTGAATTTATATCAGCCTCTGGCTGGTTTTCAATCTTTGTGTCACACTGCTGGTGTTGGCTTGCAGATAGATTTATTTGACCACTTAACCTGGCAGAATAAATCACTTCATGACTTTCTTTGTCGACACTGTTTTGTTCTTTGTGGTTTTCAGATGGAAGACTAAATTCATAGGAGACTTGTTGCCACCAAGTTTCATTTGCTATACCTACTTCATTAGATTGGCCACCAAGATAATTATGATACACAACGTTATCTTCCTCGGGTATCACGAGAATTCTGGTAGAAGTCCCATTTCCAGGCACGTTTTCATCCAGGGTAGGGGTCCCTGGGGAATCACAGATCTTGCCACGATGTTGCATGCCATCACCATTTTGATCTGAAGAGGTTACTACATCTCCTGACAAACTGGTTTGGTGACCACACATGGACAAAAGTGGGTTTAGATTTGATGAGCGTGGTAATGTACCCATTCCTTCAGAGCAGTGACAGGCTACTGCCGATGATGCAGAGAGTGAACAAAATCCGCACCCACCAGCAGAGCACAGTGCCACAGTTGAGTCCTTTGGAACCAAATGTTCTTCAGTGTTCTCTGGATTTATTTCTTCAAATTGAGATGAACATTCATCAGTCCGTTTCGAACCAACAGCAGTAATGGGTGGTGACAAGAGATTTTTGGTGGCAGCACTTTCCAAAAGTCGTAAGGAATTACTGCTCTCCTTCACAGGCTGAAGTTGTTTCGCTTGGACAACCATTTCATTTGTGTTATCACTCCCTGGTCTGAAATGATAAAGTATGATACAAATACATGTATGATATAGAACAGTAACATCATCTTAAGATTGAAATTGTAACATTTGACAATGACATTCTTCTCTCATAATTTTACTAAATGTTACAGTCAGTTGCCTAATCTGACCAGAAACTGTGTTGCATAGGGCCAGTTAAAGTTTACCCTTCTACAAACTAGGAATGTATCCATACCCAGCAGTTAGATTGAAGCTTTAGTATCATTAACAACTCATACAAACTGATAAATACACATTCATGCCAAAATGTTAGAGGGCAACTTGGTTGGATTTGGGCTAAAGGGCCAACTTTCCATGCTGTATGACAACACATCATAGTGCACTGTAAAGTGAAATGTATTAAACTTGATAAAGTGCATTCCTTTCCAAGAGCATATTACATTTGATTTCATAATAACTACAAAACTTCTAAGAGCATAAAGCTCTGAAATTCATCTTTGAATCCAGAACCTTGCAAAATCTTAGCAAATTATAATCTACACTGCTAACAATAGCTGATCCAAATAAAAGTGGAATGTTTGATCAACAATGTATACAGATTTACCTTTCTAACACTTCAACTCTATATTTTTTTGAAAATATGCTAACTGATGAATAACTCAACATATTGACAATCTATTCAGTGTACTCATTTCAATTTACTAAGTACTACAGTGCATCAGATTTCATAAGTTCAGAAGGGGGCAGATTGTCCTTCCACAGGCTTTTCCTTAACAAATTCATCAGTTTAAATTCTTGGTCACTCTTTTCTGAACTTTTGAAAATGCAAATTTTTTGTTTCACAGATTGGAATTGCCAAGATATTTCACAACAGCATATTTCACAACGGCTCTTCTCTATCCAGACTCCATGCCATGGTTGTCACACTAGTTGGCAAATCTAACACCCAAGTCCTCACTTCACATGATCATTGTGAATTCATTTCCTTTTTCTCCGTTCTACTCTGATGCTACAGAAATTATAAAGATAGTAAAATACTTCACAAAAGTCTCCAATTGAAAGGATAAAATTAATTCAGCAGCTTTTGACCAACATTGAATCATATGTAGTTGACTGTATTAAGCTAACTCCAAAAATGGCATTCCCATTTCAAAATCTTGGTTTCTAGAGAGACTTTGGTGACGGATTAAATCTTTTTACCTGCTGAAAGGAGTCGAGGTGACTTTTGGAGATGACATGGTGGAAGGAAGGCTGCAGTTACTATTTAACCTTGAACTGGTTCCGGTAAATATTGGGACCCTTGATCCGATACCACAGTCTTTTGCCTGTTGTACAAGAGCTCTATTTCCAGCAACCAACAGGCTTGGATCTACATTAGAAATCACATTGTAAGCACTAAAATTACAATTCTAGGTTAACACCACACAAAATTATTATTCCTTATATAAATGTTCCGAAGCCAAGTCCTGGTATATCCCAAGTATTTTTCTTGTTATATTGTGCAAATATTCTTTAAAAGGCAGTGCAATCATAGATATTTATATTTTCTTTTGTTAGTGTAAAATAAAATATCTAGTCATGATTATTGTTAATTTTGTGTCATTTTTCTAACAATGCTCATCAGGAAATCGTGTTGTTCCTGAGAGACAGCAGTAAAATAATTTATTGTGCAGCATTAAAGAAATTGAAAGGAGACACTACTACCAACAGGTAAGCATTCAGGTATTGCATTTCTCATCTCCAGGATAACTTCTTTCATAAAGTGTTAAATTATTTTTATGGAATGGCACAGAAATGTGTTTCTTATATAATAAAAGTTTAAAGTTTTCATAGAAATCATTCATTCTGTCTACATGACAAATTGCGAGGAAGATTCATTGAGGAATAGTAATGTCTTCAGAAGGAGAAAATCAATGGAAATAACAGATGTTTCTCAGGATGCCTGATAAGTCCGCAGTTTAATGTCTCATCCAAAACAACAGTTTGGCATTCCTTCAGAATTGTACCAAATGCTTTTCCTAGGGTTTGCTCAGGAATGGGCTTGAAACCACAACCTTTCCATTGAGAAATAGGTGCACAAGCGTCATGGTTGACAAATATACATTTTTGGAAGATAGGGGCAACTTATACAATGTAGCAAGGTTTTAATATATTTCTGATGCATTAAATTCTAATCTAAAATAAAATGTTCAGACATTAATACAAAACCTGAATCCAGAAATTTATGTAGCACATCTAATTTTACCCCAGCATAAAATGGTCCCGTATACTCCTCCCAAACCCTATTCTGTGCACCGTACCTTTCTTTGTTGTGTCAGATAAGGCAGGGAGCTTATTAGACATCTTGATGTTATTGCAAAGCAGGTTGATGCTACCTGCATAATCCCGGTCTTCTAAATATACACATAACCCAAAGAAACAGACCAAAAGATGCACCACAAAGAGAAAAAGAGAACACAAGTTTATAAAGGAACAAAAGCATTCTGATGTATTAACAACTACAATAGATATGATTCTCCTATTGAAAACAATGTGAGCAAGATTTTATGCTGTCAATTGTATATACAGTTTTATCTCAGATCCCCAATTTCTTCATAGTAGATTCTCACTTGCTCTCACTGTATTAAATAGGCAATAAATACTAACCTACACCAATGAAAGGCACCACCAATAGCATTTTTATAACTATTTAAAATCCAAAACAATACATCTTCTCTATTCAATATTCTTGTGTGAATAAAAAGGCACCAAGTGATTTCTGTAGACAGATAATTATTTTAATTCTAGAAGCACTTCCCTGCTGCTCTTTATATTCCTATAGTGAAATCTGACCAAAGCAAGTTTCAGCACTGACCAGATTCAAACCACCTGACCATTAGAATCTTTCAAAGAAATCCAGTAGAATTTTGCACCACAAAACATGACAAGCTTTAAACATATTGTCAACTCATAATTTCCATCATGTCTATTTAATGCTATGCCACCCATTAATTAACAGCAGAGTAACTACTTCGTTTAGAGTTAATTATTTCCTCAGGGGCATTGAATCACTAAAAACAATGCAAATATTGCTGTTTTGCATTACAGCACATCAGATTAGACTTTAGGTCAGATCTTTAAAATATTCCAATTTACCCCAGTATGTGTCCATATGAAATAACCTTACTAGATACCAATGTATTTATAATATAGCAAGGAAGGAATTTTTAATGATTTAAGATGCTCAATAAAATACAATGCATGCCAAAATAGTTTCAAGTAATTTAAAATATGATTGAAGTAATATCTAGCATTAGAGGTAATCTTAATAATTAATTTTACTGTCTTTTTTCTATTAATCAAAAGAAAAATCACAATTCTTGAAAACTGTGGCTCAAATCAATGTTTTAAATAGCTGATTCAATGTAAATAATGAACCATATATTACACCCTCTACAAAATATCCTGTTAATTAACTACAATCAAGGTTCTCTTTGGGCTTTTACAGAAAAAATGTTAGAATCATGGAATAAAATTCTGAACACAGCCAAAATGCCATTCTTCAAATAATCAAAATAGAATTTCATGACACAATTTATGGTAAAAAAAACAAGAAGATTACACGTTACAGATCCTTCTACAGCTTGCATACAACCTACAATGGGAATAACACCAATATATGGAAGGTTCTGGCAACAGCAACTACTCAGAACATAGAAAATATTTTAAATTCCTTTACTAACTTGTAAACATATACAAATCTGAACCCACATTATATAATGTCCATTGCTTTAACAAAACAGAATTAATATGGCTCACTAAAGTTAATATCTATAATCTATTCAGACAACAGATGTCCTGATAGTTGTTGGCTTTGAGTCTAACAACAGTTTATGGAGGAGACTTTGCAAACAGTTTATTTAAAATCATTAAAAAGAACCAAATGCATTCATTAATTTTGACTGCAATATAGAAATGTTGACACCATCTCATTAATTTTAAAGAACAATTTATATCTTTATTGTTGGTGCCTTCTCGCTCCCATATCTAGTTAGTATTCCAACTAGTACACTAATTACAGCAGCAAAGCAGGAGCACAGCAATAGCTCACGCTATTTAAACTAGGCAGAAGCAAAAGCAAATAAAGAATTCTGATTGCAATTTTTAATTTACCTGGTATAATGTCAGACAGTGCTGTGTAACTATAGCACCCTCCTACACTTGCCTCACCATTACGACATACTTCTACTTCATCGGCTTCATCTTCCAGAGGAGATAATGGTAAAAATCCATCATCAATTGGGTCCATGTAGTCATAGAAACCAGGAATTAAAAATGTAATATTCTAAAAAAAAAGATGCTTGCATCTCAGAACGCCGCAAACCAAAACTTGATTTCATTAGTTAACATTATTTAATATTTATTATGTACTTTTTAATAGGAAAAACATATTTTGGATTTACAATACTGATTTTTTTTTAAATAACGTTTTCTTCAGTATGTAGCTAATACTGCAAGGCAAAAAATGTAAATGCAGGAAAATTAGAACAGATTTATTTGCTGGAATTTTTTTTTTTAAAGGGCTACCAAGTAATTTCTTGGTGACGTTCTACCAAGCTGTTTGTTTATTATAGTGAAGATACAATATATCCAACAAAATCTTCCACAACATTAACAGTTAAAACCCATACATCTGCAGGCATGAAAAAAAAGGATAAACTATGTGTAAATAAAAATAACCTAAGTCAATCAGCAGTGCTAAGCAAGAAGTTATAATGTTAAGCACTTTGAAACTATTTTGAACACAAAGCTTTGGATGGGTTGGAAAGCCAGTAGGCAATGACTCTATGACTAAGGTTTGCTTAGTGCCCATTTCAAGAGGCAGATTTGAGCCTTTCTTACTGATTATTTTTACCATGCTATGCCTCTGTATATTGCCCATTTTCTACTCACTAATTTCACTTCTGCTCTTATAGCTTCAGAATTTGACATCTCTGCATTCCTTTGCATGTACTTTGTTAGAATGCATCTTCTCTTCCAATTACATTTCTGAGGTTGGCCTGGAGATTACTTATGAAGAAATCTTGCTGTTTAAGTTGGTTTGAAAAATGACATTTTAGTTGTGACCTGAAAGATAAGTTAGTTATCTTCATGTTCAGTAGTTGATTGTTCCCATGTCAGCAGATGTATAGATTTTAAATTGTTAATATTGTGGATGTTTACCATTGGACATATTCTTGTATTTTCACTAACAAACATCATATTCATTGAAAAACATCACCCAGAAATTACTCCGTGGCTGTGTTTCATTTAAAAAAAAATCTAGGATAAAAATTAGTTTGAATTCTCCTGTATTGAAATGTTCTGTATCGTATTATTATTTAGTACTATATTGTAGTATTAGGTATGGATATTTCTAACACTTGTTTATCCATATGTAAGTTACTTCCCTCATTCTATTCCCCATAAACTTGAGGCCATCCAAACAGGCTTTACTGTCAGTAATTCCTTCCTTTCCTCTCTTTTCTTAAGACACTTGTTCAAAGGGGGGGGGGGGGGGGGGGAGGAAGGGGAGAGAGGGGGAGGAAGGGGAGAGAGGGGGAGGAAGGGGAGAGAGGGGGAGGAAGGGGGAGAGAGGGGGAGGGGGAAAGAGAGAGAGGGGGAGATGAGAGAGAGAGAGAGAGAGAGGGGGAGAGAGATTGAGAGAGAGAGAGAGAGAGAGTGTGTGTGTGTGTGTGTGTCTTGGGACACTTGCACTTCTTTAAAGTTTTATACAAATGAAAGTGTTGTTGGAATGTTCTAAGAGTTCTAGAGTAGATCGCCTAGGAAGCATAAGCATAATAGGTTGAGTGGCTCACTAAGCCTTTCAGCATCTTACCTTGCCCAACAACTCTGTTTTCTCATAGCCAAACAACATGAGAGCAAAGTTATTATTCAAACTGTGTATAGCTCCATCTGGCAGAACAGTGATCAGACCACTGATAGTAGTAAAAACCCACAAAATTCCTGAGAAAACCACGTCCATGTCTGAGATTGCTTGATTTATATCGTCCTGGGAATCAGCTGAGAATAAAGATAAAGGCGATCTTAAAAACAAAGTACATCTGCATCAAAAAATTACGTATGATTGAAAAGTATAGAGGACTAAGGTCATAATAAGAGCAAAATAAGGCCATTCGGCCCACCATGTCTACTCCGCCATTCAATCATGGCTGATTTATCTCTCCCTCCTAACCTCATTCTCCTGCCTACTCCCCATAATTTCCGACTCATTAAATTAGTTAGAAAACCCAGTACTCATAGAAGAAAAAAAAACTTGGCTTTCTGCTACCAAAAGGTTTTAAGGACAGATTGTGATTATAAAGAATATGACGGGAGATACTGAAGGATAAAATATTTCCCTCTCAGTTCCATTTGAAAAAGTTGACTGCAGAGCTCAGCAGCTCTGTTCTAAAACTCATTTCATCAAAATCACAAAGATTGAAAGAAAGTTAAAAAACGTTTTCTGGGCCAAACGCAGGCAGGTGGGACTAACGTAGATGGGTATCTTGTTTGGCAAGGGCAAGTTGTGCAGACGGGCCTGTTTCCGTACTGTATGACTGTGGATTATAAATTTTTAAAACATCAGGAAACAGAAAAAAAGTGATACCATTATGGAATGAACAGATAGAGTGTCAGTGTGAATAGTGAAGAAGGTTGTTTATTTTAGAGATAGTGTGGAAACAGGCCTTTCGGCCCACTGAGTCCATGCCGACCAATGATCACCCATTCATTAATGAAATACATGAATAAGCTAACTAAACTAGTTCTACCTTATACACCAAGGACAATTTAAGGAACCCAATTAACCTACAAACCTGCACGTCTTTGGACATCCCTGTTTAAGGATTCAGCAGGATACAGATCACCTATTGATATGACTGAGAAATGGCAGATGGAGTTTAATCCAAGCAAGTGTGAGGTAGAATTTAAGGGGAAAATGTACAGCAAATGGCAGGATTCTTAACACCATTAATCTAAGAGGGATCTTGGGGTCCTAGTCCATAGTTCCCTGCTACCATAAGGAACGATGCAGAAGCTTGAAAGCGTGCGACACCAAACTCAGGCACAGCTTCTTCCCTTCGGGTGTCAGGCTTCTGAACAGTCCTTCCAAAAAAATCAAAATCTGATTTATCCCTACCCCATTGCAGACATTGGACTTTGTCTCTGGAACTGGTGCCCTACAATGCTACAATCCCTACAATGTTTTCCTTTCTGCAACCTTAAGTATGTATATGCTTAGTACTTATCCAACCACATACAAGTCATATAACCTAGATTCATATAGTAAATTATAGGCCCATTTTTCCCATTTGCTGGACTGAGGTGAGCATAGCTGGGAGCATGAAACAGACTTACTCACTGAGTGAGGCTGGTGGCAACCACTCTTCCCACACTTGCTCCCTCTCCCTTCACAGCCATATTAGTGATTCTCTTCCACACACTATTTTTGTGAATTTCTAATTCTTGAAAAATGTAGGTTATAAACAGTTCTCATGAATCTGACCCTTTTGTAACCTGGGGACTGCCCATACAAACAAGAAAGGAACATTTGAATGAAGAAATTCTTTCAGAAGGTACAATTTATATTACTACATTGTTGAAAGCTGTGTTTCTTAAAATGTAGCAATATTTGCAGAACTCTAAGTGGTAAATTAATCTCGTCTTTCTACTTTGCTCTATCGATACTGTGACTTGCTGTTTTTGGCTTTGTTTCAGATTAAGTGTCTTCGCCCTTTGTTTATTGACACATTCTACAGTGCAGCCTCAGAAATAAAACCCCAAAATGCAAAGCCACATTCATCCCCAAAATGCAAAGCCACTTCCATAGCAAATAAACTGCAATGCAGCACGGCACCCAATGACTTACTCATCATCAATCATTTCATTTTAGCTGTTTCATTCCTCCCCCCCCCCTTCCCCACCCACCCCAAAAGCTTTCTAATACTATACCTGCAGCATGAATATAATTCTGCACCCCGGTGCTGTAATTCTCCGGGACTTTAAGGCTGAGTTTAATACTGAGAGGGAAAGTGTTGCCACCTTTTGCTCTGCCGACTGCTCGCTGAATTTTCAAATTCTGAAAGAGATACACTAGAAAATGAACAAATCATCCAGCAATTCATCTCTTTCCAAACCACCTGTAGCTACAAGTCTTGCTGCTTTTCCATAATTGACACCACATTGAATATTATAATATTTCCCCTAATATTGAGGATTATTATGAAATATCCATGAATTAAGTGATAAAAGAAAGTATCCCTCAGACTTAATTTGGTATTGCCATATTTAATTGTACTGATAAACGAAATGTTTCTTTATATTCTGAGACAGACAGGCAGACCGACCTAAATTCTGGATGAAAATCTAGGCAAGCTCGGCCCGTTGGCAGTCCAGGGAGAGGTGAGGATCAGTCAATGGTCGCGTGGACCATGGGCAGCCGGAGTGCAGGCAAGGTTCGGCAGTGGTGGTGGCAGCCGAGGAAGGTGTGTGGGCCAGGGGTGGCAACAGTAGGTCTGGCCTGGAAGCAGCGTGAGCCGGGGATGGCGCGAGTAGCTAGGGCGACGGCACGAGCATGGGAGGCATCGGCAGCCACTGGTGGGTCTGTCCGCTACAACCGAAACCATTTATAAAGATGTCCATTAAAACGAGGGTTTACTCTATTCCGAAATTCCCTTTAAATTGATTGGACTATTACTGAGGTAATCCTGCCCAAAATCACCTTTTGCAACCCATCTTCATCCTGCAACACCTTCATCCGAAACATCTTTAAGAGTAACCACAACAAAATACTTAAAGATAACCGTTCTTGAAAAATTAAAGGTTAAAGTTAAACAATTTATGATCACTCATTTTTGTTCAAATAAACCATTGAAAATGGTATCTGTTTATAAGCAGCAGGAGGGAAAAGATAGCTCAATAAGAAGCGAAGAGACAAAAAAAAAAACTGAAAGCTTATTGGGCATTTCTATAATAGGAAAAGAAAAGAAATAAGGTGGTAAATTACCAGTGTGAACAGTAAGGTCAGATCTTTTAGCATCTACAGCCTAAAAGAAAATCAGTTCAAGATGACAAATGTGGGATAATAATCTGATGCACATCATTATACAGTATGTATATTTCTGAGGGTTTTCTTACAGCACATCTCAGCCTGATCAGCAATCTAATTTCACTACATTCACATTCAATAGTTTCAAACCTTTGGTATCTTCTTACAAGACGACGGTATCTTTACCGAAGGAATGACATCAGTTATTGAAAAGCCAACAATCTCCTCTTCAGATGCATAACCATGGAGATAGGCAAATGGCTTGTCACATGATAAAATTCTTCCCTAAAGAAAAGAACATTAATTTTACTGCTAAATAATCATAAAATTAATGCACAATGTTGCATTTTGGCATTCAAAAACTATAAAACTGTAATCTTTAAAAAATCCAGAACTCTGGGGCTTTTAATGGTGCCAGGCCTGCAGATTTTGCAAACATTAGGACACATACAGACACAAACACACTTTAGGTCACGACCCAAAACCTCCTCTCCAGAGAAGTTGCCTGTCCCGCTGAGTTACTCCAGCATTTTGTGTCAAGCTTTAAATTTAGTGTTCTTTTGGATGTCATAAAGTACTACAATAAATTTGCCAGTGAACCTTATGTTTTCAGGAGTATGGGAATTAAGGGTTACGGTGAGTTTAAGTGGAACATGGAAACGAGAGCACTGGTGAGCCAGATACTAAACCGTGCAGATTTCAAAATAGCAGATTACCAGAATTTAGAACGATAGCTGGAAATTTACTAAAGAATTGCAAATTAGGGATAAAGTAATCATAACAAAATTGAAGGATAATTAGGAAGAAAGAAACCTGATATTTATACATCACAATCACATTTTCAGGTTGTGTCAGCCTCACAACCAATAAATTATGTGTACAAAACCAAATTACTGCCGATGCAGTAATTTGGTTTTGTCATCTACAATTGCTTCTCCTACATTTTCTGAATTATATTGTGCAGCCACTGTTTTGAAGACCACCACTGCAGCCAATTAGCATACACCAAAATATCTTGCAAAAAGTAAGTGAGAAAAATCCAGCAAAACTCCATTAATCCAGCATATTTGAGACTAGCAGATTTTCCAGTCTACTGGATGTTATTCTTTTCAATAATACATTTTCATCCACTTTTAAGATGTTACACAGCAATATAGTACATTTTCTAGTGAACACAGTAGAATTACATGTAGGTGTGGTGGAGGTGGAGATGATAGGAGAGTTGAGGAATCAACAGATGAAACAGAGGTTAAGCATCCAAGTGCAGTTTATAAGGAAGATTACTTTTCCACTCCTTTGTCATTTTAGCCATGTAAGTACAACAGATATCCTTTTAAAGATCATTAAAATTAATAAAGTAGTGCCTCGACTCTTCCAGTTCGTTCTAATCCAAAGTTAATTCAATAATTTTAACTAAAATATGTTGTATTAAACACATTTTAATGTTATCTTAATATCTTACATATAAAATTCTTATACATTTTAAACTATTACTGACTTCATATCTATGCTCAGTAGCCTCCTCAAGCCCCCAAAATATGTGACAGTACAGTGGCACATCAGTTTGCAGTGGCACCTCACAGATAGAGACCAAGTTGGACCTCAGATACTTCTCATGCTGTGTTTGTATGTTCTTTTTTTTTGCATCATTTATTTCCACAGGGTGCATCCGCTTCCCTACACATTCCAAGATATGCTTGGAGTAATCTGGTTATGATTTGCTAATTGGCTGTCGTGAATGGTATATCAAAGGCAAAGAAGAATCTAAAGGGAGTTGATGGGCACATGAGAGAGACCGTCTGGTACAAGAAAATAAATGGGGTCGATCAGATTGCTTGCCAGCAAGGAAACACTGACCTAATGGCCCAAATAAATTCACTGTCATTACCAGTAATCATATCCACAGCTTCTCTAATTCTGGCATCTTGCACACCTTACTTTAATCACTTCATTATTGCCAGTTATAGTTGTTAAGGTCCTAGGCTATCCAATTCCCTACATACTGGCTCACAGCCTCTCCTGCATGGACTTTAGAAGTTTCACCTTTACATCTTTCACAACAAAACTCATTAATATTGGGGAAAGTGAAATTCTCCACAATTTTAGCCCTATTGTTCTTGCATCTCTATAATTTGTCTTATCTGAAGATACTGCAAATGCTGGAATCCAGGGCAAGCCACAAACTGTGAGTTTGAATTAACTCAGCGAGTCAAGCAGCAGCTTTGGAGGAAAAAGGAATTTGTTGACATTTCAGGTCCAGACCTTGCATTAGGACTGGGATGGGAAAAGAGGAAAGATGACCAGTATATACAAGTGTTGTGGGTGGGATGGGGCAGGAGTTGGCAGGTGATGGGTGGAAACAAATGAGGGGGGAAAAGATGGGCAAATGAAGCCAGGTGGGAGAGATGGAAAAGGTGAATAAAAGGAAAGAGAACAGGGTGGACTTTTGGGAGTGGGTAAGGAACAGTGTGGGAGTGGGTTACTGGAAATGTGAAAATTCAATATTCATATCAAGCTACCGAAGCAGAATGAGTTGTTCTTCTAGTTTGCATTTGACAGCACAGCAGTTATGTGCTGTTGGATTTATCTTGGGGTGCTTCTCTAATTCAGTGGTAGTTTATAAATGCAAGTTGTTGTTGAACTATCTTGCTGCATTCTGTGGCACACTACAACCGGGCAGCCAATGTTTATTGAAAATAAGTTGAGAACTTACCGTGTCTGTGAATGTGACAGAGGCAGTAAGTCGCTCTACAGGTTCCATCACCACAACACAACACTGCCTCTCTTCACCGGTCATGCGTTTCATCCAGACTGACACTGGAATCTCCACTCCATCCTTGCCAATAATGTCAATCTGGATTCATGAACACAAGCCACAATGAGAAAAGGATAACTATTGTTGTGATGCAGTTTAGTTATGGTAATTTACTGGTTAATTTTATCCCTTTTTAACTCTCCAGTTTAGATTCTCTTCCGCAGTGAAAAATATTAATTCCATTCCAACACTTAGTTAATAAATTCTCAACATCAGCTCAAATTGATATTTTTCTTCACCATAACTAATCTCCATCCCTCCCACATTAGACTGGACAATTAATAGAAAGTAGTTTGTTACTAGACTCTATTCAATAAAGAATTCATTCCCGTTATCTCTACCCTCAATTGTAATTATGAAGTTTATTCCATGAAAGTCCCATCAAGTGCAGTGCTCTTTTAAAACAATAAAACATTACATAGACTATATTATTCAAAAACTAAAATAAATAAACTTTTCCCCAATGTCTCACCCATTTGTGATAAATGTCAGTCACAAGAAGCTAACATAGCGCACTCTTTTGTTTTCTGTATAAAAATTAAAAAATTCTGGAACAAAATATTTGAAATCTTCACAAAATTATTTAAAATAAAACTTGTACCAAAAGCAAAATGGATCATTTTTGGAATATCGGAAGGTAACCCCGAATTAAATGTGTTTTAAAAGAACTTACTTAATTACGGGCTAATAATGGGAAAAAAGCTTATACTCAAATTTTGGAAAAATGCTCCAATACCAACAATAAAAATGTGGATTTCAAACATGTTCGAAACACTACACTTGGAAGAGATGAGACTCCTCCTAGCAGGCAAAGCAGACCACATCCAAAAGACGCATTTACGGAACTATTACAAGCATAAGGTGCAATAGTAATTTAAAATATAAATGGTACCAGGATCTAAAAAAACACGGTTGGTATATCCTTTTTTGCGGAGTTTTGTGTTACAATAGAGCGATTATTTTTCCTTTTTTTTTCCTTTTCTTTCTAGGGTCTTATTTCCTTTCTTTACTTCCTTCTCTAACTTCTTCCCTAAGGGGCTTTCTTCTCCCAACACTTTCCTGCACCTTCACGATTCTTGCTCACTTTCCTTACTTCTTTTATTTCTACCTTTTTTAAAGCTCGAAAAACGAAGTGGTACAACAAAATTTAATAAGATATATGTGATGTGTATTACTGTAATTTACTGTACTTCTAATTAAAAATAAATAAATAAATAAAAATTTAAAGAGAAGAAAAAAAAAAAAAAAGTGCAGTGCTCAGTTTGTGGAAATTACACAACATGTTAAGGCCTGATCATATCTCTTGCAATCCTTTGCTTGTGCGAGGCTTTGATTGTGTTGAATGTAGAGACTTAACACAAATTAATTCTCCTGTTCACAATTCACAGTTCTTAATATTATCCAAGGTTCTATTCAAACAGCCCTTCTTCTGAAATAGTTTATAGCAAAGCTTCTTTAACGGCTATCAGTGAAGCAAATTTATTACTGTCAACACCACTCTAGAAATTATGGAGTTGGGAGTGAAGATGCAAGTTGGCACATCAAATTAACATATTTATTAAACCACATACCACTTTTCCTGAGACAGTCACAAATTGTCCATCAATTTCCGGATGGTCTTCATACAGCGCCTCTTCCAGCACTTGGTTGGACTTTGATATGAGTGAAGATAACTTCTGACCAATCAGCTCTTTGCTACTATAACAAAGCAGCTTACAAGCCATGTCATTGGCTACCAATATCTGTTATGCATGAAGAATAATACATTACAAGATCTGCAAACTGAAAATGTTTTGATATCTTCCAAAAAATGCCAAAGCTTCACAAGGAATGGATACAATCAGGTTGCTTACTCTTAGAATGATTATTCTGCTTGGTCAATAAAAGGAGTATGGAAGATACGTTTTCTACACTGATTTTCTTTAAAGAAGCAGAATAATGGTGTTACTGGGAGACATGTATATCATTCAAGGCATTGAAGTGGCATTTAAAGTTTTACAGTATTTCAGCAGAGTGTCATTTACTCAGACTTGGTATATTCCAGCAAAACATCTCCTGTTAGACCTGCACAATAACGGAATACGTGAGATAGGTATATGAGAACTAGCTTGAATATAGAATGTTGCATATCAGGATTAACTCAATAAAATAGTTTAGCTACATGTTTGTTGTGGTGATTTATTACAAATAATTTGAGACATTTATTACAGGAAAAAAGGTAATATGAAAAGACAATTGTGTAATAAAAAATCAACAATCAAGGGTTCATCTAATACCTCCGTAGTCAGACCATCTATTGTAAGGATGGCTTTGTTAGGATTCCGAACCACAGTGGGGAGAGTTGAATTGTCACCTCCAAAAAGATTCCAAATGTTGCTTGATGTATTAGACCCAGGGCAAGAGAAGGAACCACTAAGATATGGCAAAAGAATATTTTGAGAGGCCACAGAAGAATAACTGTAGGAGTTCAGAGAATCACCTGTTGGAACAATAAACAAGTCATGCCAAAATCTGTTATTTCTAACATTTCACTGCGAAGAGTAATGAAATCTTAGCCAGTACGTACAATTGCCTCTTCAGCCAGCAAGACATTAATTTGTCAATCTGTCACCAACCCAGATCCACTGATGGAAGACAGGGCACTCAGGTGTCCCTCAAGGACACGAGGGAAAGGATCACCCATATTGACCTCCTGGCATTAACCTCCAAGCATTATAGAACACCCTGAAGGTCAGGACCAAGGCAAAAGAGTGAAGATCTTACCAGATTATCACATGGATGACTCTGTAGTACTACCCAACTGTAGTAAAATACTGTGTGGATTTTTACACTCTATGTTTATCAACACAACAGTGTTGATAAAATGTATGATAAATGTATTTTAATTGGAGACAAACTATGCATTTCCAACCAAAGAAATATTCCTGCACACTCGATGATAAAATAAAGCTTACCTGTAAAAGACTCTAAGTTCCAGTAGGTTCCTGGAGCCATCTTCTGGAGGGCAGGTTTTGCCATTCGTGGGAACGTTTTGCTGAGGTCAAATGAATCATTCAACTTCCTCTCAAGTCCAAACAAAGCTGCTCTTGACTTCTTGCCATTTTCAAAACTATAAGATGGAGATAAGGCTCTGCATCTGCCATCCAAGAAGTCCAACAGTTTTGTCTCCATCTTTCGCACTGGCACTTTTTCAACAAAAGCGATGCAATCATTCACCTGAAGTCCAGAGAGGAAAGTCAGCATTAGCATATACAAATCAAAATACTGCAGATAAACCCCATACCAGAACTAAAACTAGAAAATATCTGAAATACATAGATCAAACATGTATCATAGAGTGATACAGTGTGGAAAGAGGCCCTTCGGCCCAATTCGCCCACACCACCAACAATGTCCCACTACACTCGTCCCACTTGCCTGCACTTGGTCCATATCCCTCCAAACCTGTCCTATCCATGTACCTGTCTAACTTAAAATATTTTAAAATCTTTTCCCTTCCACCTAGAACCTATGTCCTCTTGTCCCCGATTCCCCTACTCTGGGCAAAAGACTCTACCTGATCTATTCCTCTCTTGATTTTGCATACCTCTATAAGATCTCCCCTCATCCTCCTGCGCTCCATGGAATAGAGACCCAGCCAACTCAACCTCTCCTTTTACCTCACACCCTCTAGTCCTGGCAACATCCTCATAAATCTTTTTTGAACCCTTTCAAGCTTGACAATATTTTTCCTATATCATGGTGCCCAGAACTGAACACAATCACCAATGTCTTATACAACTGAAACATGAGCTCCCAACATATATACTCATTACTCTGACTGATGAAGGCAAAAGTGCCAAAAGCCTTTTTGACCACCTTATCTACCTGCGAATCGACCTTCAAGGAACCATGCACCTGTACTCCAAGATCCCTCTGCTCTTCAACACTACCCAGAGGCCTACTATTTACTGTATAGGTCCTGCCCTTGTTTGACGACCCAAATGCAACATCTCACACTTTTCTGTATTAAATTCCATCAACCATTCTTCCTGGCCAATCAATCCTGCTGCAATCTTTTACAACCATCTTCACTATCTGCAAAACCACTAACTTTTGTATCATCAGCAAACTTGCTAATCTTGCCTGTATGTTCTCATCCAAATCATTGATGTAGATGACAAACAGTAACGGGCCCAACACCAAACCTTGAGGCACACCACTAGTCACAGGCCTCCATTCTGAGAAGCAACCTTCCACCAACACCCTCTGCTTCCTTCCATGGAGGCAATTTGCTATACATTCAGCTATCTCTCCTTGGATCCCATGCGATCTAACCTACCAGAGCAGCCTACCATGCGGAACCTTGTCGAACGCCTTACTGAAGTCCATGTACACAACATCCTTCTGCAGTTGTACAGAGCCCTAGTAAGACCACACCTGCAGTATTGTGTGCAGTTTTGGCCCCCTAATTTGAGGAAAGACATTCTTGCTATTGATGGAGTGCAGCGTAGGTTTACAAGGTTAATTCCCGGGATGGCGGGACTGTCATATGCTGAGAGAATGGAGCAGCTGGGCTTGTACACTCTGGAGTTTAGAAGGATGAGAGGGTATCTCATTGAAAATATAAGATTGTTAAGGGCTTGGACACACTAGAGGCAGGAAACATGTTCCCGATGTTGGGGGAGTCCAGAACCAGGGGCCACAGTTTAAGAATAAGGAGTAAGCCATTTAGAACGGAGACGATGAAACACTTTTTCTCACAGAGAGTAGTGAGTCTGTGGAATTCTCTGCCTCATAGGGCGGTGGAGGCAGGTTCTCTGGATGCTTTCAAGAGAGAGCTAGATAGGGCTCTTAAAAATAGCAGATGCAGGGGATATGGGGAGAAGGCAGGTGCGGGGTACTGATTGGGGATGATCAGCCATGATCACATTGAATGGCGGTGCTGGCTCGAAGGGCCAAATGGCCTACTCCTGCACCTTTTGTCTATTGTCTACTGTCAGCTCTGCCCGCATCAACCTTTTTGGTCACATCCTCAAAAAAATCAATCAGATATGTGAGACACGACCTTCCAAGTACAAAACCATGCTGACTATCCCTAATCAGCCCTTGCCCATCCAAATGCCTGTATAACCTATCCCTCAGAATACTCTCCAGTAACTTACCAACTGCAGATGTTAAGCTCACCGGCCTATAGTTACCAGCATTTTCCCTGCAGCCATTCTTGAAAAGAGGCACAACATTTGCCATCCTCCAGTCTTCCGGCACCTCTCGTGTATTTAAGGACGACTCGTAAATTTCAACCAGGGCTCCTGCAATTTCCACTCTAGTTTCCCGCAATATCCTCGGATATAGCTGATCGGGCCTTAGATATTGGTCTACCTTCAAACACCACAGTACCTTCAGTACTTCTTCGACGGTAACCCTGACTACTTTCAAGACACTTCCAGTGACTGCTCCAATGTCCTCCCTCCTACTGCCTTTCTCCTCGGTAAATACAGAGGAGAAATACTCATTTAGTACCTTGCCCGTCTCCTGTGGCTCCACACAGAGGTGACCGCTTTGATTCCTGAGAGGTCCCACTCTCTCTCTAGTTACCCTTTTCACCCTTATGTATTTATAACATAATTTGGGATTGTCCTTAATGCTACCCGCCAGAGCTATCTCCTGGCCCCTTTTTGCCCTTCTGATTTCCTTTTTTAGTTTACTCCTTTGTTCGCGAAACTCCTCCAGGGATGCACTTGATCCCAGCTGCCTAGACCTGTCTCATACATCCTTCTTATTTTTGACTAATCTCAATTTCCCTGGTCAGCCAAGCTTCCTTACGTTTGCCTGCTTTGCCCTTCACTCTAATGGAGACGTACATATCCTGAGCTTTCTTCAGCACACTTTTAAAAACATTCCACTTGGCCAATGTTCCTTTCCCCTCAAATAATCTGCTCCAGTCCACTTGAGTGAGACCTTCTCTCATACCCTCAAAGTTGGCCTTACCCCAGTTGAGCATTTTAACACGTGGATCCTCTCCATCCCGATCCATAACTATCTTAAACTTATCGTACTGTGGTCACTGGTCCCAAAAGGCTCCTCCACACACACGTGTCCTTCCTAATTTCCTAATACTAGTTCCAGCGTTGCCCTCGCGTGTGGGGGCCTCCACATACTGCTGAAGAAAACTCTCCTGAACACTTTTGAGGAATTGCACCTTATCTAAACCCTTCGCGCTATGATTTTCCCAGTCTATATTGGGAAAGTTAAAATTCCCCACTACAACAACAACCTTATTTGACCTGCAGTTGTCTGCAATCTCCCGGCACATCTATTTCCGTTGACTATACGGGGGTCTGTAGTACACCCCCAATAAGGTGATCATCCCTTTCTTGTTCCTCAGCTCTACCCATATAGCCTCATTAGACGAAACGTCCGTAATGTCACCTCTGAACACAGCCATGACATCCTCCTTAACCAACAATGCAACTCCCCCCTCCTCTTTTTCCCTCACCCCTGTCTCTCCTGAAGCTCCTGTACCCCGGAACATTGAGCTGCTGTCCTGCCCGTCCCTTAACCAAGTTTCAATCATGGCTACAACGTCCCAGTCGCTCGTACCTATCCATGCCCTAAGCTCATCTGGCCTTACCCATTAGGCCCCTTGCATTAAAATATGTGCAGTTTAAACCAACCCTCCTTCCTCGCTCTCCGCCTTTCACATGCCTATTCTGTCCACTAACCTTTCTCACACCACCCTCCATACCAACTTCTAGCCTCTCACGTGCCTCTGATCTGCACGAGATCCCACCCATCTGCCAATCTAGTTTAAACCCTCCCGTGTAGCATTAGCAAACCTTCCCGCTGGGATGTTGATCCCTTTCCAGTTGAGGTGCAACCCATCCCTTTTATACAGGTCACCCGTCCCAGAAGAGATCCCAATCAGTGGCGGACTGGCCAGGGTGTCAGCTTCCTATATCAAGTGGGCCCCCTTTGTCTCCTGGCAACCAATATTTTTAGACCCAGTCCGCCACTGATCCCAATGATCCAGAATTCTGAATCCTTGCCCCCTGCACCAACGCCTCAGCCACACATTCATTTCACCTATCTTACTATTCTTACCTTCACTAGCACGAGGTACTGGAAGCAATCCTGAGAT
Organism: Amblyraja radiata; assembly: GCF_010909765.2. NCBI lineage: Eukaryota > Metazoa > Chordata > Chondrichthyes > Rajiformes > Rajidae > Amblyraja > Amblyraja radiata. The sequence goes on from NC_045968.1 coordinate 30,300,290, forward strand.
CACTACCCTGCAGGTCCTGCTTTTCAGTCTTCTGCCCAATTCCATAAATTCTTGTTGCAGAACCTCCTTCCTCTTCCTACCTATACCATTTGTGCCAACATACCAACAACCTCCGGCTGCTCCCCTTCACTCTTGAGGATGCCGTGCAGCCACTCCACAAAGTCCTGGACCCTGGCACCAGGGAGGCAACACACCATCATTGAGTCTCGCCTGCTACCGCAGAATATCCTGTCCGTACCTCTGACGACGGAGTCTCCCACCACTATGGCTCTGCCTGACGTCACTTCCCCGTTGAGCCTCGGCTCATATTTAAAGGAAATATTCCTTTGTCAGCAAGTAAACCACTGCTTCAATCCGAGGCAAGAAATCTTTTTCCTCCTTCGCTCTAATTATTAGGGCACCAGAGTTGAGGAAGGGTAGAGCAACATTCCAACTTTTTTTGTGCTGCCATTTAAAAGGGAAACAGTTATGGTTAACATTTACCTTCACTGTGCCAACAGTCAACATGTACCAGGATGACAGATGGTTGCAGAATCAGTGTCCAATCTTATCAGCTTTACTCAGGATAGAAAATGAATACTAATTTCACTCAGCAATATCTTAGCACATACTCCTACTTTTGTTAAACTTAAATTTACTTCCTTTTCAAAGCTCTTGATCACTTTCCCCGACATCTCTTCCCCGACATTCAAATGTCATTAGAAACGGCAATAGTGCCGGCGGATTGGCGTACTGTGCATGTTGTTCCATTGTTTAAAAAGAGGTCTAAGAGTAAACCTAGCAATTATAGACCTGTTAGTTTGACGTCAGTGGTGGGCAAATTAATGGAAAGGATACTTAGAGATAATATATATAAGCATCTGGATAAACAGGGTCTGATTAGGAACAGTCAACATGGATTTGTGCCTGGAAGGTCATGTTTGACTAATCTTCTTGAATTTTTTGAAGAGGTTACTCGGGAAATTGATGAGGGTAAAGCCGTGGATGTTGTATATATGGACTTCAGTAAGGCCTTTGACAAGGTTCCTCACGGAAGGTTGGTTAAGAAGGTTCAATGGTTGGGTATTAATGGTGGAGTAGCAAGATGGATTCAACAGTGGCTGAATGGGAGATGCCAGAGAGTAATGGTGGATGGTTGTTTGTCAGGTTGGAGGCCAGTGACTAGTGGGGTGCCACAGGGATCTGTGTTGGGTCCACTGTTGTTTGTCATGTACATCAATGATCTGGATGATGGTGTGGTAAATTGGATTAGTAAGTATGCAGATGATACTAAGATAGGTGGGGTTGTGGATAATGAAGTAGAAGTCTACAGAGAGATTTATGCCGGTTGGAAGAGTGGGCTGAAAGATGGCAGATGGAGTTTAATGCTGATAAGTGTGAGGTGCTACATCTTGGCAGGACAAATCAAAATAGGACGTACATGGTAAATTGAATTGATTGAACTGAATACCTTTATTGTCATTCAGACCTTACGGTCTGAACGAAATTTCGTGCCTGCAGTCATACATACAATAATAAACAACAATAAACACAAATTAACACCACCACAGTGTATCCTCCAAGCACCTCCTCACTGTGGTGGAGGCAAAAATCTTAGGGTTACTGTCTCTTCCCTCCTCTTCTCCCTCTGCGCTGAGGTGATTCCCCACCGGGCGATGGCACAACAGTCCCACGGCTCACCGAACCCCGCAAACGGGCCGGTTCAAACACCGCGGCCCGGGGGTGGTCGAAGCTGCCGCCCTCCAGTCCAGCACACGCAGCCGCTGGCCCGCGGCCGAACCCCAGACTCAGGTCACCGCCGCCAGAACGCCATCCCAGCCACCGGAGCACCGTTCCAGCCCCGAGCCGGATCGCCCTCACATGAGTACCGTTCTCCCTTGGGCTGGGCCACTCCGACGGGAGTGCCGTTCTCCCTCGGGCTTGGCCACTCCGACGGGTGCCGTTCCACCCTCGGGCTGGGCCACTCCGACGGGAGTGCCGTTCCACCCTCGGGCTGGGCCACTCCGACGGGAGTGCCGTTCTCCCTCGGGCTGGGCCACTCCGACGGGTGCCGTTCCACCCTCGGGCTGGGCCACTCCGACGGGTGTGCCGTTCCACCCTCGGGCTGGGCCACTCCGACGGGAGTGCCGTTCTCCCTTGGGCTGGGCCACTCCGACGGGAGTGCCGTTCCACCCTCGGGCTGGGCCACTCCGACGGGCCACAGCCCCTCACGGGAGAGTCTCTCAGCCCCTCGCTAGGCCGCTCTCACGAGAGCGCAGTTCCAGCCCCGGGCTGGGCCACCCTCACGGGAGCGAGCTCAGGGCGAGTCCTGTCAGCTGCCTCCAGAGTCCCGAGGTCGCCAGCTCCGCCATTAGGCCTCAGCGTAGACGGAGGCAGAGAAGGGGGATACGACAAAAAGGTCGTATTCCCCCGAAGGGAGAGACAGCAAGCCCCGTTTCACCCCCCACCCCCACCCCCCCACATAAACACGACCTAAAAACCAAAAACGTAACTAAACAAAACGAAAAAAACAACACAAAAAAGTAAAAGACAAACGGACTGCAGGCGAGCCGCAGCCGTTCCCAGCGCCGCCACTTCCGGAATGGTAGGGAATTGAAGAATGCAGGTGAACAGAGGGATCTTGGAATAACTGTGCACAGTTCCCTGAAAGTGGAATCTCATGTAGATAGGATGGTAAAGAAAGCTTTTGGTGTGCTGTCTTTTATAAATCAGAGCATTGAGTATAGAAGTTGGGATGTAATGTTAAAATTGTACAAGGCATTGGTGAGGCCAATTCTGGAGTATGGTGTACAATTTTGGTCGCCTAATTATAGGAAGGATGTCAACAAAATAGAGAGAGTACAGAGGAGATTTACTAGAATGTTGCCTGGGTTTCAGCAACTAGGTTACAGAGAAAGGTTGAACAAGTTAGGGCTTTATTCTTTGGAGCGCAGAAGGTTAAGGGGGGACTTGATAGAGGTCTTTAAAATGATGAGAGGGATAGACAGAGTTGACGTGGATAAGCTTTTCCCACTGAGAGTAGGGAAGATTCAAACAAGGGGACATGACTTGAGAATTAAGGGACAGAAGTTTAGGGGTAACATGAGGGGGAACTTCTTTACTCAGAGAGTGGTGGCTGTGTGGAATGAGCTTCCAGTGAAGGTGGTGGAGGCAGGTTCGTTTTTATAATTTAAAAATAAATTGGATAGTTATATGGACGGAAAAGGAATGGAGGGTTATGGTCTGAGCGCAGGTATATGGGACTAGGGGAGAATACGTGTTCGGCACGGACTAGAAGGGTCGAGATGGCCTGTTTCCGTGCTGTAATTGTTATATGGTTATATCTATGATCTCTAAATTTGTTTAATAATGCAAGGCATCATCAGTGAAATTAATGTTAATTATCTTTCTTCACACCCACCCTTCTAAGCTGCACCACCACCACCACTAAGGGGCAGCTTCTGTGTATAGGCTGCAATTAATCTCCTCTGTGGTCAAGCATAAGAAGGACATGTCACTAGTGCCAATGGCCAGTCCACTCTTACAGACATGGGTGCATTATGCATAATAGTATCGGGATGGTCACTACAGAAGATGGCAGCTCATCTAACAGCAAAGCCAACAGTCATGGCAGATGATAAAAAGTAACCTTGCTAACTTCTCCACTTCTTCCCTGCTAAGGGCTACCCTCCATCTATCTTTCCTCTGGCCCTCTGTTCTTCTTTATCACACCCCTCCACCAGCACCTCCAAATTCTCCTTTGCTCCCGAACTCCAAAGTAAAATCTCCAAATGCTGATGCTTTGTGGTATTTCTTCAGAATCAAACCAAGGGTAGGTTGTCAGCAGGTGGGTAGGTGAATGCCCCCCGGCATTGCTTTAGGCAATAGGGCAGTAAAGCAAGGAACAGCCTGGGAATCCTCTTCCTCACTCATGCCCTTCCTTCTTCTCAGTTTCTTGACTTTCTCTACTGGCTTTCCTCTGCTCAGCCAATGGCCTCATTCCAAAGCCAAGATTCCATCAGCATCAGGCCAGGTTGGGTCAACAGCAGAAGCTTTGGATCAGCAGGTGGATAACTAACCAATTCAGCACAACTCTGTTTGCCCACCCATTGAGCCTCCAGTACTGTCAATTCAGAGTGAATGTGGAATCTCTTTCTCAAATCTGGCTGCCCACAAAAATTAATTGACATCTTATACTCACCATCTAATAACATGCAAATCATGATCTCAACTAATAGGTCTGGAATAGATTCAATCTCAGTGTATTGCTAGATTTTATTGTAATTAATTTATCAGTCAAGTATGTAAAAACATACAAGGAATTAGATTTGCTATACAGTATCTTACCTCTAATAAGCTGAAAGGCCATTTTATAGCATGGAAACAAGCCCTTCATCCCAAGTCATCCACACCAAGTTGTCTCCTGGGCTCGTCTTATTTGTCTTTATTTGGCCCACGTCTCTCTAAACCTTTCCTATCCATGTACAAATATATTTTAAACATTGGAAGTGTACCTGCCTCTACAGTGTCCTATTGCTGTTCATTTCACATACCCACCACCTATTGTATGAAAAATGTACCACTCGGGCACCTTTAAATCGTTTTCCTTTCACTTTACACCTATGCCCTCGAGTTCTTGATTCCCCTACCCTGGGAAAAAGATTGTGACCATTCATCTTATGAATGGTCCTCAACATTTGATTAGCCTTTATAAGTTCATCTTATAGGAGCAGAATTAGGCCATTCAGCCCATTGAGTCTATGCCGTCATTCAATAATGGCTGATCTAACTTTCCCTCTCAACCCTTCTCCCTGTAACATTTGACACCCGTACTAATTAAATACCTGACTCACAGGATCACCTCCCTATGGCTAAATAAATTCCTCATCTCCTTTCTAAAAGTACATCCTTTTATTCTGAGGTGTGCCCTGTACTGTACCCTGCACTGCCCTGCATCAGTTATAATGAGGCTCGGGATAGACTGGGGCTTTTTACCCCGAAGCAAAGGAGCTTGAAGTGTGCCTCTAGTGCCTCGTTATAACTGAAGCACTACAGTCCTAGTAACAGCCTCTATTCAAGTGAAACTAACATGCAGGGGTAATGAGAAACTGATTAGGCTTGCAGAGCATTTTCAATCTCAGACGACACTTGGGTGTTTGCACCCAGTTGGAGACTGATTTTCAAGACAAGAGGATGGGCCTTGCAGTCAACATCCCTATTTGCCTCTGATGTACAACATTGCCATCTGACAATAAAGGTACATTGGAGAACAATAATAGTATAACTTCTTCCCATATCTTGGAAAGATCTCTCAATAAAGGCAAACATCAAAGATGAAATTCACCATTGCAATAATTTACTGGCACAACCTGCAGTTGCTTGAATTAAAAGGTGTTTGAAGACTTCGTACCCGGCACAAAATTCATGATCTACCAGGCAGCTACGATTCAAGAATGCCCTCCAGACCATTTTGGAAAAGAATTCCTGGGAATGACTGGCGGGCGGCAACTCAAAATGAAGAATTCAAGATGACATTGGGAGCAGAATCAATGCACCGAGAACTCCCATAACCCCAAATTAAAGAGCGGGAGTCCATCATTTCACAAACTGACAATTTCCCTCTCCTGTCAAGCATCCCTTGTGGTAGAAACTAAAGATTCCACGTGGCCTCATCGGCCACTTGAGGACCCACGGAAACCGGTGTTTAAGTAAGTCTTCCTCAGTGCTGGAATGGGGTGTACCAGTGGAAACAGGTTCAGGTTGGGGTGGGGGTGGGCAGCCGGGCCAGGGAACAAACAACCCGGGAAGCCTGGGAGTGGGAGACACAGCGAGAAGCACCCCGGCCAGGTACAGTAACTCTCAGCGAGTTAAACTCAGTTCTTTCCATTCGATCAGCCCCTGGGTGACGCACTGATAACCGGCCACCCGGCACTACCCCCCACTCAGCCTGCGCTCCCGTCTTTCCTTACCTGCCGTTACTTTCCGAACCGCCATCATCTTCTTCCGTCCCGCGCTTCACCGCCAAATTCCCTCGCAGACCATTGGCTCCGCGTCACGATTGACATAGCGCTTCCCCAATGGATTGCGGAGGCTGCGGTAGAGCGCCGCTGGCAGCCAATAGCCGGTCGGCGAGGGCGGGACTTCAGGCCGGGCCGCTTTGCTTGGAGACGAACGCGCGGTTCCCGTAACCATGGGCAGGAGCAGGCGAGGTCAAAGGGCGCGGCGGTTGCCGACCTTCTGACCAAAGGTTATAGCAAAGAGGGTTATAGAGCGGAGCTCAGATCCACAAGGTAATGTACCGTCTAGATCACATGCGGTGTCCACTCAGATGGATGCAGTATTCTACTACATGATCAGGTGAATGAAGTGGAAATGGTGTTTGCAATTTTATTGTTCCATGTCTATATTTCTATAGAAAGGAATAAGAAAAACGTGCACTTACTGTAGCAATGTTACAAAATTTTGAGATTTAAAAAATCAAGTCTGCAATTTATCCCATCAGATAAAGCATAAAAATAAATTTAATTTGACGCCTAGTTCACTTTCATATCTTCAGTTATGGCCATTTTCATACTCGGAAATTAGCATCTTGTTCCCTATTGCTTTTCCACTGACAACACAAAAGCTGTGATCGAGGACAGTCAAAAGCCCATAACTTTCTTATTATTAAGAGAACTGAAATAAATTTTCAGTTATTATAGATTGAAGAATTCTGAAACAAATATGAAACAATCTTACTTGGATGACCTGAAATTAAAGCATATTGAATTGAATACCTTTATTGTCATTCAGACCTTACGGTCTGAATGAAATTTCGTGCCTGCAGTCATACGGCATATACATACAATCATACAATAATAAACAACAATAAACACAAATTAACACCACCACAGTGTATCCCCAAGCACCTCCTCACTGTGGTGGAGGCAAAAATCTTAGGGTTACTGTCTCTTCCCTCCTCTTCTCCCTCTGCGCTGAGGCGATTCCCCACCGGGCGATGGCACAACAGTCCCGCGGCTCACCGAACCCCGCAAACGGGCCGGTTCAAACACCGCGGCCCGGGGTGGTCGAAGCTGCCGCCATCCAGTCCAGCACACGCAGCCGCTGGCCCGCGGCTCAACCCAGGACTCAGGTCACCGCCGCCAGAACGCCGTCCCAGCCACCGGAGCACCGTTCCAGCCCCGAGCCGGATCGCCCTCACGTGAGTACCGTTCTCCCTCGGGCTGGGCCACTCCGACGGGAGTGCCGTTCCTCCCTCAGGCTGGGCCACTCCGATGGGAGTACCGTTCTCCCTCAAGCTGGGCCACTCCGACGGGAGTGCCGTTCTCCCTCGGGCTGGGCTACTCCGATGGGAATGCTGTTCCACCCTCGGGCTGGGCCACTCCGACGGGAGTGCCATTCCACCCTCGGGCTGGGCCACTCCGACGGGAGTGCCGTTCTCCCTCGGGCTGGGCCACTCCGACGGGAGTGCCGTTCTCCCTCGGGCTGGGCCACTCCGACGGGAGTGCCGTTCTCCCTCGGGCTGGGCCACTCCGACGGGCCACAGCCCCTCACGGGAAAGTCTCTCAGCCCCTCGCCAGGCCGCTCTCACGAGAGCGCAGTTCCAGCCCCGGGCTGGGCCACCCTCACGGGAGCTCAGGGCGAGTCCTGTCAGCTGCCTCCGGAGTCCCGAGGTCGCCAGCTCCGCCATTAGGCCTCAGCGTAGACGGAGGCAGAGAAGGGGGATACGACAAAAAGGTCGTATTCCCCCGAAGGGAGAGACAGCAAGCCCCGTTTCACCCCCCACCCCCCCCCCACCCCACATAAACACGACCTAAAAACCAAAAACGTAACTAGACAAAACGAAAAAAAAATTAGTTAGTTACCTAATTGTAGCTAATTACAAAATTCAATTACTAGATCTAAACATCTATCCATTTCTTAATAAATGATTAACATTTTAAAATAGCCTAAGTGTCCAAATAACATTCACACAAGAATTCACAATATAACATGATTTTTAAGTCTCATTGTCATGAATTTATAGGCCAAATGGAAGGAATTTAGTGTTTAATTCCCGTAAATTAATGGCCATTTTAATCATCTTGCGAGTGAGATTCTGTGGAACGCGATCGATTGGAACATTATGGTTGCGGTGAATTTAAACCCCATATCGGCAGGAAAAACACTGCCGGTTCGTATGGGGCCTAAATCACCTTTTCGCAAAGTAAAATTTGGATTAAGTTAATCCTAAGAAGCACGTTTATATGTAAAATAAACGGCTTTCCTTTAGCTGTCCCGTACGGGAAATCCGTCCCGTTATTGGCGTTGACGGCATTAGAAGCGGATTTTTATTTTACTCCAACGCTGATTTAAATTGTCTCGCGATTTAAAAAAAAATTTAACAGAACGGCAGTTGGAACATTTCTTCAGCATTAGCTATCAGCCCGAGAAGATATATATCGGACAGGCAGGAGAAAAAGCGCAATTTAACCCCTTAACCCCGCCCGCCCCCACCCCCCCCCCCTCAAAGACGCCAAAGTCGCGCACATGGCCAGTGGCAGAACTGCAGCGCCGCTGAAGGTAAGTTTTGTAACATGCCTACTTACTGTGCCAACCAGGTCTCTGGTGGACACCACGCGACAACCATTACACAAAATGATTTTGTGTATTCTGATGCCATTTTTGAAAACTTGTCATCAATGTGCTATCTTTTCTACATTTGTTGTTGATACTATGTCAGTCATGAACCCAATAAAGTGCTTGTCAAGGAATTGGAAATTTGACTCCATATGTCATAATTTTGTGTGCAGCTTTGTAAATATATATATAAATATATATGCATATATTTATATGTATATAATTATATATATAATTGCCTTTATGGTTTATGTACATCATCTGACAAATAATAGGTATGTTGCAAAGCCTACCTGAAGATCGCTGAAAATCTGTCTCAGCCCGTGTGCGCGATTTTGGCACCGTTTAGAGGGGGGCGGGTTTAAAGCGCGATTTTCCCTAGGCTGTTCAAATCGAGGTTTTTCAGCCTAGTTAATTATTAACGAAAACTCGCTGGAAGATTCCGTAGCTGGAGCTATTTTTAGTTTTAAGGGCTTTCTTTACTTGTTATAGTAGGTTAAAAATTAACCTCTAAACCCCCGACAACGGGCCGGATCTCATACAGGAGAAAACGGAAGGTAGGCTGTTTATTTTTACGTTAAAAAGGGCTTCTTAAGATCCCTTTATACAAAGTTTAATGTTGCGAGTAGCTAATTTGGGCCCCATTATATCCCGCAGTATTTTTCTGGGCATTTGAGGGCACAAATCTACCGCAATGTGAACGTTCTAAATCAGCGCGTTCACAGGATCCCACTAGAAAGCTGATTTAAATGGACTTTAATTTACAGCAATTGAACACTAAATTCCTTCCATTTGGCCTATAAATTGGCCTATTATTTGTGAATATTATTTGGACACTTAGGCTATTTAAAAATGTTAATCATTTATTAAGAAATGGATAGATGTTTAGATCTAGTAATTGAAGTTTGAAATTAGCTACAATTGGGTAACTAACTAATTATATGCTTTAATTTCAGGTCATCCAAGTAATCCAAGTAAGATTATTTTATATTTGTTTCAGAATGCTTCAATCTATGATAACTGAAAATTTCATTCAGTTCTCTTAATTTTTAAGAAAGTTATGTGCTTTTGACTGTCCACGATCACAGCTTTTTTGTTATGTCCATAGAAAATCAATAGGGAACAAGATGCTAATTTCCGAGTATGAAAATGGCCATAACATTTTAAATACTTGAGATATGAAAGTGAATTAGGTGTCAAATTAAACTTCTTTTTATGCTTTATCTGATGGGATAAATTGCAGACTTGATTTTTAAAATCTCAAAATTTTGTAACATTGCTACAAATAAGATAGAGAGTGATGGTGATGCTTTAAATCAAAGTTGCTTTTGATCCATGAGAAGGAAATGTATTTATCTATAACTTGCCTCTCACACACAAACACACATTCATATAAATATATATATAAGTTTAATTTTGTGCACAGTGTGTGTTCAAGCAATAGAAGGGAAACTGCACAATACAATGCAAGGGAAACTATGCAAAGGAGGGGACTGGGGAGGAAAGATGGGAGGGAAATGAGGGAACAGGGGGAAAACATTTACAATAAAATTAACTAAAATATGTGAGATGATAGATGAGCTATATCAAACACTGTTCCCTACAACACTGATTATACCAATGATGATAGAGCGGATTACACAGTGGGAGGCATAACGGAAGTCGCGTTTTGCATTAACAAATGGCGGCCGTGACGTTCCGTTACGTACTACACCTCAATGCATTGGTTTACGTCGGAGTGGAGTATCTTGCTCCACTCTATGATCTTTGCTTCTGACGTGGTCGCACAGTGTCTCTGGTAGGACAGTAGAGCACTGGAACAAAGTTGCACCCTACAATGTTCGTGCAGAACATGATGCCAAGACCAACTCTTATCTGCTTGCCCATTATCCATATCCGTCTATTCCCTGCATTTCCATGTGCCTATCCAAAAGTCTCTTAAATGCCTTTATCTTACCTGCCAGCAGCAGGTTCCATGCACCCAACTCCCTCTGTGTAAAAAGCGCAATTTCCCATGTACAAAACCATGTTAACTATCCATATTCTTCCCCTGTCTATCCAAATGCATGCATATTATATATATATATATATATATATATAAAATATTTCTCAGAATCCTCTTCAGTAATTTATGTTGGGGTCACTGGCCTATAGTTCCCAGGCTTTTCCTTGCAGCCCATCTTAAATAGAGGCACAACATTAGAGACCCTCCATCATCCGGCACCTCACCTGTGTCTAATGTTGATTCATGTATCTCAGCATATTTCAGTTGTTTACTCATCAAGATTTCTTTTTAGCAGTAAAAATATGAATGACTACAATCATTTCAATTTTCCAAATTACACATTTTTCTTTGAATTTATTCTGCAATTCAAATATAACATGGCTTTTCTCAACTTTAAATTTCTCAACCACTCTTTTGTCCATATCCTTTGATGCTCTCAGCCCACAAGAGCAACACAGCCATAATGAACATCTTCATTTGATTCTTGCTTCAATGAAAATTTGGGATAGGTCCGATTTCCACAACTCATTCGTGAGAAGACATTCTTCCAAGCTACATCTTAACAGCCACCAAGACTGAGGATGACTTACTTTGACTTCAGCTTCGACCGACAGACACTATTACAGGGGGGACCAAATATGTTTGATACCACAGGTTTGTACTTTACAGGTCTGAAGAAGGGTCTCAACCTGAAATGTCACCCTTTCCTTCCCTCCAGAGATGCTGCCTGTCCCGCTGAGTTACTCCGGCATTTTGTGTCTAACTTTGATTTAAACCAGCTTTGTAAGTGGGTTGGGAGGTAATGCACTCCATTCACCATTTATGCTGGGTCTACCTTCAGCTCCTGATGAATGGAGTTGAGGTTCTGCATACCTTCCTTGATGCTCTGTCACATTTGCAGCAGGAGGTGTTACAACAAATCTTTAATTAATAATTAACCACATCTGTGTTAGTAAATAATATCAACCAAATTAATCAAAATGCCCTGTGAACTTGAACATTCCAATCATTAAGTGCCAAACCCAGCATTAACATCAATGGTGCCGACAAGTGGTTTGGTGAATTTATCACACAAAGGTCAATGTCAGCTCTCGGATGCTTCGAGAGAGAGGCCGGGGGGGGGGAGGGGAAGAGAGCCCGGGGGTGGAGATAGCCCGGGGGAGGGGGGAGGGAAGAGAGCCTGGGGGGTTGGGGGGGGAGAGAGAGCCCGGGGGGGAGAGAGAGCCCCGGGGGGGAGAGAGAGCCCGGGGGGAGAGAGAGAGCCCGGGGGGAGAGAGAGAGCCCGGGGGGGAGAGAAAGCCCGGGGGGGAGAGAAAGCCCGGGGGAGAGAGAGAGAGCCCGGGGGTGGGGGGAGAGAGAGCCCTGGGGGGGGGAGAGAGCCCAGGAGGGAGAGAAAATAAGTGACCGAGGAGCCGAGAGAAAGCTCGGGAGTTCTCGGTACTCGGGAGTTCTCTGTACTGCGGATCTCGAGCCGAGGTGCGAGCGTGCAGTGCTTGGGACCTCGCGAGCGCTCGGAAGCGCTCGGGAGCTGCGGTACAGAGCCCACTTGCACGTTCTTTCTGCGTCTTTTGAAAAACCAGGGGGGTGATGGGGGAGGGAGGAGGGTGACGTCACTCGCTGCGCGTGGAACATAGGGCAGCAGGCCGCGAGGAGCAGAGCCATTGTGACGTCATCAGTGAGATCATCGTATTTATTTTCCAAGTTATTTGAAATTTTAGAACATTTTCATAAATAACTCGAGAAATAATGCATTAAATTTTCAGATAAGGCGATTTTGTCATCACAGCGTAAATCTCTATCGGAATATGTAAATATTTCTCCGTTAGCACGTCGTGTTTTCGAGGAGATTGCACACGAACATCGCACAATACACACACATCCAAGATCAGAGTTTTATAAGTGTAAAGAAGAAAGAAGATGGTTATGCTGCATTTGGAGTACTGTGTGTAGGAAAGAATTGCAGATGCTGGTCTAAATCGAAGGTAGACACAAAATGCTGGAGTAACTCAGCAGGACAGGCAGCATTTCTGGAGCGAAGGAATGGGTGATTTTTCGGGTCGGGACCCTTCTTCAGAACTGTGTACATTTCTGGTTGTCATTACAGGAAAGATGTGGAGGCTTTGGAGAGGGTGCAGAGGCTATTAGTTATAAGGCATGGTTGGACAGATTTGGATTGTTTTCTCTGGAACGCCTGAGGTGGAGGGGAAACCTGGTAGAAGTATATAGTATTGTGAGAGGCATAGATAGTGGAGACAGTCAGAATCTTTTTCCCAGGGTGGAAATATCTAAGACTATACCGTAATACTATATTTAGCATTCTGTTTACTTTCTCTTTTGCACTACCTGATGTACTCATGATTTGAATGGAGAGCATCCCCCATTTTTTTTATTTGCTGTATCTTGGTACACATGACAATAATAAATCAATATCAATATATACTCTTGAATCTCTTGAAACAATTGTGTAACCCGGAAACCTTGATTTTGATTCTATCAAGAATATATCCTTTATTCTCCCCATTCTCTCTGCAATTTAAAACAAACTCATTTTCTCACTTTTCCAGTTCTAATGAAAGGTCATTGATCTAAATCATTAACTTTCTTTCTCTCTCTGCTAAGGATACCTAAGCTGCTACATATCCTCAGAGTTTTCTCATTAGCCGGGAGCTCACCAATTGGAAGCAGAAATCCACATTACATTTAATGCATTTGAGCCTGAAGAAGGGTCTCAACCCGAAATGTCACCATTCCTTCTCTCCAGAAATGCTGCATGTCCCGCTGAGTTACTCCAGCATTTTGTGTCTACCTTACATTTAAAGCAAATCTGGGGCTATGGGTTGTGCATTGAAAAGTGGGATACGCCAGAATAGCTATTTTTGGGGATAAACTAGTTGCAACTGCCAGAATGGTCTCTGCTGAACATTTCAGTTAATGAGCAAAAAAAACTAAGTGATGGAGGCACTCGTGTAGGAAACTGAAGATAGACAAAAAAAAAGCTGGATGTACTTAGCGGGTCAGACAACATCTCTAGAGGAAAGACTTCAGTCTAAAGAAGGGTCTCGACCTGAAACTTCACCTATTCCCTTTCTCCAGCGATGCTGGCTGACCAGCTGAGTTACTCCAGCTTTTTGGAGGCACTCAGCGGGTCGGGCAGCTTCTGAACATGACGACGTTTCGGGTCAGAACCCCTCCTCCATCAAGACTTTTCAGTTATTCCATGATTCCTTCTAAGTAATGAAAAGTCGCAGGAAAATATAAATCAAAAAACGAATTATGAGATGATTAAAATTAAGATGAAACCCACACTGAAACAAAGGATACGTGGATAGGATAGGTTTGGAGGGATAGGGACTAAACGAGGGCAGGTGGGACATGTTGGCCGACAAGTGGGCCACACTGTATTACTATGACTATTACTGTATTATTATGACTATTATTATGATTTAGTGAAAGGGCTTGGCAGTGACTGACTGCTCGGTGTCCATGCGCAGAGCGGGTGGAGCGGTGGCGCACTGAGCCCGCCTCCGCCTTGTCTTCAATGGACGGGCCCGAGCCCGGCCCTGCTGCGACTGAACAACGCGCACTGTCAATCCAAGCACACTTCCGGTGTTTTGGGGCGGAGTAAAGAATGGCGGAGAACGGAGCGGACCAGCAGGCCATGGAGAGTGAGTGATGAGGAGACGCGGGCGTGGTGGACAGATGGGTTAGATGAGAGTGAAGAGGAAAGGATGGGTATAAGCATGAATGGGGGAGTGTGTGAGGAAACTGAAAGTGCGAGGCAGCTGGACTGAGTGTGTGGGAGGGTAATGCAGGGACTGGTAGGTGGATTGGATGGATGGAGGGAAGTTCTGGGTTTGAGATGTAACAAGGACAGTGTGTGGGTGCATTGGGATGGGTGGATCATACCAAGAAGAGGGATGATGGAAGGAAGGGTAGCGGATTGTGGCGTTGGTTGGAGGGAAGGGTATCGGAGGATTGGATAAGAGAATAGATTTTGGGGGAATGGGGTGGGGGAGTCAGTTGAGAGACAGAATAATGCTAGGGTACAGTGATGGAGGGGAAATAAGAAAGAGTCGAGCTAGAGGGAGAGATGGGGTGGGTGATCATTAGGGAAAGTAATGAGGTTCTATTGACGATGGTGCTGGAGGGAGGAGAGAGAGTGATCTGGGGATAGTAGGTGGAAGGAAAGCATCGGTGGGTGTGGCAGGGTTAGTGTTGATCTGTCAGAGGGAGAGAAGAGAGTGAATGGTAGCAGAAAGAGCTAAATGAGAGCTAGGAAGAGGTGCGGAAGGGAGCTGGGGGAAGGAGAGGGTAGGGGTGTGAAGGAGAGAGGGACTGGTATAGAAATGAGGATGAGGGTCTTTGGGGAGAGTGGTGGAGTGTCAGGGAAAGTAGGACAATGGACAGTGGGAAAATGGATGTGCCAGGGAGATTGGTGAGTTGAGGGATTGAGAGAAGGCAGCAGGAGCTAAGGAGGATGTGCCACATAGTTGGGAAGCAATACTTATGTGAGTGAGAGTCTATTCTGAAGGTGGAAGGGTGAAGACGGCTCATGGGGTAGGTGTGGACGTAACATGGCCACGGGGGGGGGGGGGGGGAGATTAAGAAGGGTTATTTGGAGGGGGCGGCGAGCAGATGAGTGATGAAGGTTTCCCAACAGAGAGTGATTGGGAATTCCATGAGATTGTATACATATGAGATGGCAATTAGATGAGGTGGAGGGCTGGGAGCAGCAGCCTGATGAATGTGTGCAGGATCACTTCTAAGTGGTTGTAGTAATTATGTTGGGTTTTGACAGTTGATCGACGAGTGGAATCCGAAGAGTCCGGGGATGAAGAAGACCTCAAGAAAGAAGGCATTGATGAGTTATCTCAGAATACGAGTGTGTACGAAACTGAAGGTGTGTATGAAACTGAAACCTTGCCTTTTAATGCAGTTTTACTGGGTGTTTTTCATAGCTATAGATTTTCTGATGTTCTGTATATATTCTGTTCCAAAGTGCCTGACCATGATCTTTTGACTGGTCCATTTGATGTAATTTCAATGCACTTCCATGGCAATATGCAAAATGCTTTGTTTTGGATAGTTTTACCTTCCACCTGAATGTTATGGGCTCAATTGATTATTTTGTATGATGATATAGAGGCATCAGTACCTGAAAAGGTCATCACGCACCTCCCCTATTTGGATATTATTGCGATCCGTGCGTGGATGTTATTAAGTTCTGTTCTGAGTCATAATGCCATGGATCTGTGCAAATCCAATTGTCAGGCCTCAGATCTTACAATGGAAAGACCGGGCGTCCGAATCGCAGAATGCTACTGCAATGCTACTGTGCAGTTCCATGCCTTGGATGGTAACAAGGAATTGTGTAGTATTCCGCTCACGGAAGGCCACTGCAGGATCAATTATGGAGTCGTTGGTCACCCAATACGCCCTTCCGGGGGGGGGGGGGGGGGGGGCATAATAGCACGTGGTGTGTGCCTTTGTGCATTTTTCTCTGCGGGTCATGCATTGCTCCACCAGCCCCCCCTGTGTGAGTTTAGCCGTCTCACCGTCCACATAGGTGAAGCTGCGTGACACAACGAGCCATTTCCATTGGGAACCTAGCGGGGGAGTATGGCTCACTGAGGTTTATAAACCCATAGATCTGCCGCAGTTACATGTAACCATGATCCCAAGCGCCTACACGGAAGAGAGTCATAGTTACTCCCGCCTTTCTTAACAGATGTTTGCTTACCACTTTGTCAATGCCTACCTCCTGTTTGCCAGAGGAGTGTGCACTTTAGGTGGCATGGTTTGTGGTACTGGGTTAGTTGAGCAGTGGGGGGGGGGGGGGGGGGGGGGGGATCAGATTGTAATCCCAGTAAAAGTGAACATTGGCAGTCAGAGTAGAGGAGATTTGTTTAACTGGTCGTCATATCATGCTCAACATGGACATTGTGGGCTGAAAGCCTTTTCCTGTGCTGTACTGTTCTATGTCTTCACACTCTGCCCCAGTGACCACAGCAATCTGTGGATCATCCTTTACAATTTTTGTTCACTTCAATGTATTCAGTATTCAGTATTTCAGTATTCAGTATTTACTTTAATGACATTTTAACTGAGTACTTACATACACAGATGAAACAAAAAAATTGTTTCTCAATCAGTTCCCATCAGTGCGGTTAATAAAAACAGAATAAATACATATAGCTTTAAAAATTAAAATTACCATATCTAAAATAGGCCTTAAAATTGAAATAAAAACAGACATTCAGACCGAACAGTGGCTTTGCTTTGACAGCTGCCTAGCTGTCAAAGTATGGGCGAGGTTAGATGTGTTGGTGTATGATATATGGGGAGGGGACACAGTCCGTTAACCAGTCTTATGGCCTGTGGAAAGAAGCTGTGCAGCATCCTGCTGGTTTTGCAGCTGATGCTCCTGTACCTCTTCCCAGATGGCAGAATGGAGAAGATGTGGTGTGATGGATGATAGGGGTCCTTGATAATGGAGATGGCTCTGCTGATGCTCCGCTTCTTATAGATCCCCAACAGGAAAGGGAGTGGGGCACCAATGATCCTGCTGGCTGTCTTCACTATCCTGTGCTCATAAGCCTTGCAGCTCCCAAACCAGGAAGTGATGCCGTAGGTCAATATACTCTCGATGGTGCCCCTGTAGAAGGTCCTTAGATCAACAGTAGGGAGACCTGCTTTCCCATTGATGTGGTGTCAGGCTTCGGAGAGGGTGGAGCCGCTGCTGAGCTCTTTTGATCACTGCTGTGGTGTTGGTCGTAGAGGTCAGGTCATCCACCAGGTGAAGTCCCAAGAACTTCACACTGCTGACCCATTACCAAGGACATCTTCACCTTCTCTCCACTGTAAACATTCCAGAGCTTCTGTTGATTTTGAGACTTCAGCATCTGCTCTACCATCTCCACCAATCGTTACCTTCTCTCAGCACTTTCTCAGGTTACTTGCAGCAAATACAGCACCTGTCCATCCACAGGAGCCACCCCGGTGTGGAGGCAACCCTCCAAAGGGCACAAAGCATGTTTTACTGGCCTGGTATGACCAAATACATACGCGAAAAAAACAAAGTTTGCGCTGTCTGCAAAAGCCTGACACCACATCAGCGGAAGCAGCCTTTACTGCCGCACCCAGTCCCTCCTCTCCCATGGTCCACGTTAGCCACCGACATATTCGAATGGCATGGGAAACACTATCTGGTTCTTGTTGACTCATACTTGGGCTGGCTCGAAATTGACTTACTTCAAACCATTACTTCTGAAGCAGTTATCGAGAAGTTGCAGCATCACCTATCCGTGCACGGCTCCCCTGCATGTATTCTGTCTGACAACGGCAGACAGTTCACCAGCCAAGCTTTCAAAAACTTTGCAAAACAATGGGACTTTCGACATATTACCAGCAGCCCTGAGTTCCCGCAGTCCTTTGCAAAACAACTAATGGAGCGGTCCTACCTTGCAAAGTCAGACGTATACCTGGACCTGCTCAACCTAAGTAACATTACACGGGATCCTATACTGGGTTCCCCAGCCCAACGACTGATGTCTCGCCAAACCCGTGCTCGCCTGCCTGTGTCCGAGCAGCTTTTGCAGCCACAAGTTCATTCCCCGCCTGCAGTCCAGAAAGAACTACAATTCAAACGTGCCACACAGAAACGCTTCTTTGACAAATCCAGCAAGCCACTTCAACTTCTCGCACGTGGACAAGTGGTCCGTCTCCAGACCAACCAGGGCCATGCACGTCTGGGTCACATCTACGGCCCTGCTAAAGAACCGCGCTCTTATCTAGTTGAAGCGGACAGAGCCATCTACAGACGAAACCGTCAACATATCCTTCCGGTGAAAGAACCGCGTCCTGCGACTCCGTATCCATATATCTCGCGTTTCGTATACCCTCCCACGGTCGGTCCCGCGGACCCACTGCCAACTAACGTTTCCACCGCGGCCTCCCGCAGCGTTTGGCGACCAGCTCGCCTATGTCATCACCCTCCCTGCCTGTCGGGTGGCCAGTCGTTTCCCCAATTCCCTCCCCGGTATTTTCTCCCGGTGAGAGGAGCGAAGGCGGATTCGTACCGCACACGGGCTGGACGTGTTTGCAGGCCACCCATTAGATACGGTGATTTTGTGTAATTTTACAAACTTTCCCAAATGTGCTATTAACATTCCACCCATATTGCCTAGCCACTGATGCTTCTTTTTTTTTTAGGAAAGATGTAGATTAGCTATTTCATACTAGCCAATTATAGTGCTTGTTAGTAGTGACTCTGCCTAGTATGTGCTTTATATTATCAAGAGCTTGCCTACGCTAGTTAGTGTGAGTAGCAGCTAGGAAATGTAATGTCTGCAGATCCTTGCTGTAAATAGATTTAATAAACATGTGTTGTATCTTTATATGTGTTCGTGTCACCTCATTACACTGCCCATCACCCAGGAACTCAAGCAATCCTTCCTGGAGTAGAAGTGATTCACTTGCACTTGTTTCAATCCAGTGCACTGCATTGAGTGCATCACAATGTGATCTTCACATTGAAATGGAAATTGCATGACTGCTTCATGGAACCGCCCATTCTGCATTCAGTCCACAGGAGTAACTCTGATCTTCCTATTGCTTCTAACTTTGACCTAGTTCTGGATGTCCAGCACTGGTATAATGAAGCTCACATAAGCTTGAGAAATAGCATCTCATCTTCTATGTTGTAGCCTTCTGGATTATGGAATTCAACAATTTAAGATAAATTGCGTTCTCTATTTAAATCTGACCAGGCCAGTTCTACTGCAGCTCAATCGTATGTTTTCTCTTTGCATTAGCATGGCCTGGTCTTCTGGGCATTTCCTGCAGCTCTGTATTTCACAGCTTTTACATGCCTCTTTTTGCTCTCCATTTTTTAATTGATATGTTAATCATATTAATGAGAACAATCAGATGGGTCCACCAAGAGCCT
This sequence comes from Amblyraja radiata, assembly GCF_010909765.2. Classification (NCBI taxonomy): domain Eukaryota; kingdom Metazoa; phylum Chordata; class Chondrichthyes; order Rajiformes; family Rajidae; genus Amblyraja; species Amblyraja radiata. The sequence goes on from NC_045968.1 coordinate 30,319,840, forward strand.
ATCACCACAACATCCTTGGTTTCACCATATCAAAGAGATTCCTTTAACCTATCCATAGATTCCCCAGCCCTCTCTGCAACTTAAAACTAATTTGATAGGCTTTCCATTTCTCTGTTAACTGCCTTTTGACCCAGGCATAACCTTAATATCATTTTTGAAGACGAGTCCTGACTTGAAGCGTCACCTATCATTGTCCACCAGAGATGCTGGAGTCGCTGAGTTACTCCAGTTTTCTTTTGTAAACCAGCTGCTGCAGTTCCTTGTGCCTCAATATAAATTTGTTACTCTGTCCCCAGGCACCTTGAAACCCCTGTCGTTTAACATGCCAGTTCTTCCCAACCTTGAATATATTCAGCGACTCCACCACCACAGCTATATGGGCCGTTCATTGCAGAGTTTAATGAACCTCTGAGAAGAAATTCCTTTTTTTCTCTGTTTAAATTAGCTCTCTTTTATTCTGAAACACTGCCTCTAGGTTCTGGACACCTCCACAGAGGAAACACTCCCTCATATTCGTGTTTAAATAGAGTCATTTATCATTTCCCTAAACCACAATGAGCCTAGGAATCAAGCTTGTTAACATTCTCTGCACAACCTCATATCTTTCTTAAATACATAGATGAAAGCTCAGTTGCTGTGGCCTCGCCACTGTGCGGTTGCCTCAAAACTTCCCTCTTTTATATTCTATTAAACAATGATGTAGGGACAGTTTAGGGGAAATTAGAGCATCTGAGACCTAGGATAAATAGAGATATTCCCAAAAGCCTCTTGCTGCGTTAATTTAGCCTTGGGATATTTCACCCATACCTGGCCAAAGTCTGAATCATTTTGCTGATGAAAACATTGATAAAAACATTCTATTTTTTGAATGGCCTATAAACATGTGCTCCATGGTGTATATTCTCCACAACCTAAAAGCTTGCCCACAGAGAAATGTAGATCACAGGAAAGAGAGTGATTGAAGGGCATTACTTTATAAATAAATGTGATAGGAAGTAGGGACAAGGAGTGAATGAACTAGAAACTAACTGAACAATGGTGCAGAAAAGTAATGAAACAAATGGCTGGAGGAGTGAAAGGAAAATTAATATAGATTATATGAGGAGATGAGTAAATAAGGATGATGTGTGGCTGAAGCTGGAGGAATTGTTTCTTTATAAGATAGACTAGACTAAGTGGGACCCGTTGGGTCCCAGCATCACACGGGAGGGCTGGCCCCCCAACACAATATTCCACCTCTCCACCAATTCCAATATTGGTGGCCAGTTGGGGGGGGGGGGTGCTTTCTGGAGCGCTAGTATGGGTGTTGTGGGCTGAAGGGACTGGTTTCCAGAGGGCTAGTATGGGCCTTGTGGGCCAAATGGATTCTTGGGCTGGTGGCTCAGTCACTCAAGCCTGTTGTGCTGGCAGCTCTCACTCACGGCTATTCCTTGAAATTCCATTTCAAGCAGGGTGCAAGGCCACCAAATTCAAGTGCAATTTCTTACCACTTTAAGCAGGGTGCAAGGCCACCAAATTCAAGTGCAGTTTCATACCATTTCAAGCAGGGTGCAAGGCCACTAAAGACAGCGAGTCGTGATCTCTCCCTCCTCCATCTTGCAGAGATTGAGCCACACCCACACTTCTGGGTTTTATAGTGACCCCCCCCCCCCCTCCCACTAGAAGGGGTGTGGCATTCATGGTGTGATTGACAGAAGAGAGAATCTCAACATTTTTAAAACACTAATAACTCTTATATTTCAACGATGGGAAAAATCCTCGACAACTGATGAGCGGAGGGGGACTCTGAGTAAGATGGCCAAAAATCACAGCCGTACTTGGTAGCGTTTTTTCTAAAATCAATATAAAGCGTAAACAGGAAGTGGTCAAGATTAGACTTTTAATTATATAGAAGGCAAGGCAACTTTAATTAGGCAAGGCAACTTTAATTAGGCAAGGCAACTTTAATTAGGCAACACAGCTTTAGCATTTCCAAACCAAAAGCAACACAGCTTTAGCATTTCCAAACCAAAGGCAACACAGCTTTAGCATTTCCAAACCAAAGGCAACACAGCTTTAGCATTTCCAAACCAAAGGCAACACAGCTTTAGCATTTCCAAACTATATTTTCAAACTACATTAAGGGCACTGACAGGTCAGTAAAACGACTCACAGTTTAGTAGACATGTGTTCAGTGTTATTCACAGCTCAGACTGAGAGACATGACCCTCTCGCTCCCCCATCTTGCAGAGACTGACTGAGGCACTCAACACTTCCGGGTTTTATAGTCCCTCCGGAAGGGGCGTGGCCTTCAGGAGAGAGAATCTCAACATTTTTAAAACACTAATACCACTTTTCTTTTGCATCAATGGGAAAAATCTTCTTGTCCTGCGCAGCGGAGGGGGACTCTGAGTAAGTTGGCCAAAAATCACAGCTGTAAGTGGCAGCGTTTTTTCTAAAATCAATATACAGAACAACAGGAAGTGGTCAAGATCAGACTTTTAGTAATATATAGATTTGTATAACAGGTCATTGCCTGGATTGAAAAGGTTGAACAATGTAGAATTTATAGCACAAATTGGTCCATTTAGCCCAACTCATTTTATGTACCACAAGTTTTCTGCAGTCTTCATCTAATTTTCTTCTTCAATTCTCTTGCAAATACAACTTTGCTTTTCCTGATATTTCTCTCACTGCTCTGCGGTAGCAAATGCAGAATTCTCACCATTCTCTTGTGTAATATTCTTTAATGTTTTTTGGATGATCTTGCATTTATGATTCCTCGTTTTGGACTCCCTCTCAAATGGAAGTAACATTTGTAATTTGATAGAATATTTTAAGAAAACAAAGTGAAATGTGTTCTATGAATGTTTTGCGTGAAGGTTAAGAGTTTAAATTTTTTTTCAGAATTATTATGGGCCAGTTTTAAAAATAATCACATGCTTGAAATCTGAGATTGCATATAGTGAAATGGAAAAGAGACGACAGCTTTGAGATTGGGCTAACGTATTAAGTGGCCTGATGATTTGGTGATGGAATTATGGGTAGAAAAGATGCAGGCATTTAGAAGGGTCAAATATGAAATCGAAAGCGAATGGGATATTTAGCATTCATGCAATATTTATAGTAGCTTTTAATATAGTTAATAGTTCAAGGTATTTCATGTAAAAATAAAGAGTAAGAGTTTTTATATTAAAAAAAGAAAAGTTTACAACACGAGCAATGGACAAACTGAGCCGGGGGAGCCAATAATGGTAGAGCAAGGAGATCTCAGATCTTCACTGCAGGAAACATGTAATATCCCAAAAATACATTGGGAATTGGAAGGAAGGGAAGAACTTGGGGGAAATTGCAATTAATGGGGTGCTGGCATTGAGCAAATTGGTGGAGCTGTGGGTCCTGAGGGGCTCAATCCCAGAGTTTTTTAAGATGCGGCTAGTGAGATAGTTCATATGTTCCTTTTAATTTTTTTAATTTCCCAGATTTGGAGAAGGATTGAGGTCAAACATTGTTCGAGAGATGTTGGTCTAGGTAATGGAGTAGATAAATATGTGGCCAGAAACACATCTCTTGGCCAGATGTGGCATCAATATTGTGAGCACTTTGGTTCAGTCTGTTCATTGTCACTCTCTTAAGCTTTATTTGAAGAGAATTTCATTGCCTTTATTTTTTATTTCAGTATATAAATTATACCAATCAGAGTGGTTTAACATAAAAAATGATTTCTATTCCAGGAGAACCAGACACGCCTGTTGATATTGAAACCATCATTTTAGATCCAGAAGCAGAGGTAAGGGAGTTGTTGAAGCAGCTTCATTTCACTAAGGGTTTAACGTATAGGTATTAGTTTATTATTGTAATGTGTACCGAGATACAGCGAAAATATGTAACTACCATCCAGTCAACTCATATTCTACATGGGTACAATTAAGCCATGATGCAAGCACCACAGGCAATGCATAGAAAAAAATACCAGAGTACGGAATATAATGTTGCAGCATTATAGTGTTGGGCAGACTTTTTAAAGTGCAAGGACCAGAATGAGGAAAGTTGGAAGTTCAGAACTACACTCTTGCCTTATGAGAAGATCTCCCAGTAGTCTGATAACAGTGGGGAAGAAGCAGTTCGTGAATCTGGTGATACATGCTTTCTAGCTTTTGTATAATTTGTCTGACAGGAAATGAGAAAGAGTGAATGGCTGGAGTATAATTGATACTTGATTACGATGGCTGCTTTCCTAAGGCAGCATAAATAGTATGCGTTGCAATTGACATAAAGCAGTTATTGGAGTGCCAGTGTGGTTAGAGTAGTACATTGTTCTTCATGTGGGCGTGAAAGTTCATTGATCATCTTGATGCACTTCCTGGTCTTGCGTGAATCTTGAATGCAAGGCTGGTTGAGCAATGACTAACTTTGCAGCATCTGGCCAGTTCTGACCTCCTCTCCTTAATAGCACTTCTGTTCACTCCCTTCCAGCATCAAATCCCTCGTTGCAACGTGCCGTCATGATTATTTTGGTATCTCATTGAATATCTCAATATTCATGGTTTCTAGGAAATCTGTGAATTGATTTTTAGTTTACAAAATGAGTTGGTTGGTTGGCTATTCCATTCAGGTAATTTCAGGGGAGGTAATTTTGTTGATAACTTTGTATCTGCCGACTGTAGCAAAAGTCAAAGTTTCCCAAAGGGATAAATGAATCTTTCCCACTCTGACAAAGTTATTCTTGAAGATTCCTTGTTTACAGCACTTTGCCCATGACCTTTGAGCAGATTGTCAGGTCATTGGTCACTAATGTGGTGTAACTGTCCGGACCACATTATCCATAGTGCAACATCCAAAATTATTCTTAACTGTGTTCGATGCATTTAGTGATCTGATTGTGGGGGTACTCAGCTGTTTCTGTCTGCCTGTACCATAGTTCATCATTTATGCAGTTAACAGAGACTTATTTTGACACCACATATGCTTTCTCAATCTGAAGGAACTCAGTGGGTCAGGCAGCATCTGTGAAGAGAATGGACAGACAAAGTTTCGGGTCTTCTTCAGATTGATGGGGTGAGGAAGGGAAGAAAGATGGGAAAGGGAGGTTGGGAAAAGCTTGGCACGTGATAAGTGGATGTAGATGAGGAGGTGTGAATGGGAGATGGATAGGGTAAGTGACAAAGGCTAGATGATGAAAAAGAGACACAAATCTTGCATGAGAGGCGAAGTGAAGGCACAAGCGACTGCAGATGTTGGAATCTTAAGAAAAGCACAAAGAGATGGAGAACTCATTGGTTCAGCCAGCATCTAGGGAGGGATATGACAGGCAATATTTTTGGTTGGGGTTCTTCAGTGACCAGGAGAAAGCCAGAAATGAGAGCTGGGGACAGGATAAGTGGATATAGGTGAAGGGGATGGATTGGTGATTGGCACATGGGAAGCATAAGTGATAAAGGATAGAGATGAAAAGGAACCAAAAGGGTGTCAGATAGGAGAGGAGTGAAAGATAAAACCAGAGGGGTGGGATGTATGTAAGGGGACAAGGGGGAGGGGAAAGAGGAAGTATAACAGGGACATTTGGGACACATGAATAGGGAGATGAGCATTCGGAGGAGGAGACAGGAGCAGGGTGACGGAAGGTAGGAAAAATATGGGGTGGGCAAGATAAATAAAGTGGGGGGTATTAATTATAATTGGAGGTTTAAATGTTCATACCACTGGGTTGTAGGCTACTGCAAAGGAGGCCAAGGACGTAAATGTCAGTATGAGAAAGGGAGTTAAAATGGTTAGCACCCT